>NW_027526295.1:167110477-167289886 GCF_048455015.1 Haemaphysalis longicornis
CTCTAGTGTTTGTTCCAATCCTGGACTCGTAAGCTTGCCAAATATTTCATCCAAGATAATATAAATCGTTCCGCTAAAGTATCTCCGGTTGTTTCTTTCTAAACCGAAAAAAAGCTCTGTATAACCGTTGGCCCTGTTGTTACCTTTCGTGGAAGTCAACACACAAGAAAGCTGTATGTAAAAAAACAAAGATATGAGTAAACAAGTAGAAGGCTTGTGTCCGTATTGTTCATTGGAAGATAACTCTATGGTGAACGGGAAACAGCCACCGGCGAAAATGCACTTTTCAGCTTAGTGTGCTGTTTGAGAGGCTCACATTGGGACAAAATGAAAAGAATTAAAGCAAGGCAAGCACAGTTATTTCTTAAAACAGCCTTCTGAGAAATAAACCGGGTACATTTCCTCCTAGAGTGCCTTTGTGGCCTCTCTTGCCCAAAGCCACTGTGTTTTCTTTTTTTGTTTGAAAAGTTGCGAAGAAGCCGTTAGCTCGCTCTGGCTGCAGTTTTAGCGAGCGTAGTGCCGGACGAGTGCTTTGCAAACAGGTATGCCTCGGCGCAACTTCTTGGTGGGTGGATGGCGCTGGATCTCTTAACGTTTAGAGTGCTTGCTAGAGCTCGCATGCGCGGTCGACAGGCCGCTTGCGGCAAAAGCGCTGACCAGGGCAGAGAAGGAAGAATTCTGCTAGAGCTAATAGAAGCAAAAACCTGGCTTTACAGTCGAGCGCCTGCCTCTTGTGGTTCGGAGCGAGCAAGCGGGGTTTTTTATTACAGGTGGGTGGAAAAGTTTGGTCGGAAAAAATAAAACCACGTTCAAGATAAGTATTTTACGTTCCAGCGTTTGTTCCGTCTGTGTTTTCAGTGGCTAGGCACACAGAAGGGGAATACGGGGCAGCCATTTCATCGGGAAGTAATTATTAAAATATTCTCTATTTTGCATTTTCTCTATTTCGTATTTATTGTATAAATTGGGTCTTTATTTCAGCTCTCAACTCTCTCTTGTTCTGAAGTTCTTTATACAAAATTATATTATATAGATCGCGCAATAGGCACCCATTGAACAACCCGCCACGGTGGCTCAGTGGATAAGGCGTTGTGCTGCTGAGAACGAGGACGCGGGCTCGATTCCCGGCCTCGGCGGCCGCTTTTCTGATGGAGGCGAAAAGCAAAACCGCCCGTGTGTACGAGATTTCGGCGCACGTTAAAGGCCCCCACGTGGTCAAAATTAATCCGGAGCCCTCAAATACAGTGCGCCTCATCGCCTGCATTGCGTCGGCGCGTTAAACCCTACAATCAATCAATCAAGGCACCCAGTGAACACCTAAGTGGTTAAGTAATTCCTCGGCGCACTTAAAGGAGCCATGAAGACAAAATACAAGTTGGGTTTATTAGAAAGACTGCTTAGTCCCGATAACAATAATACCAATATCATCGCAATCTTCGAACAAATAACGGAGATATTAAAGAAAACGTGTGAAGCAGTCGCGACCCCCTAGCCAATTTCCCGCAACTTTTCTATGACGTCACGGAACCTTGATTGTGCGATTGGCGGCCGCCTAACTGACCTGTCACGACGACACATGACTTGACGTCTGTAATGGGGCCTCTAGTTCCATTTGACCGCATCACTTGAATGCTAACGTGCAGTTAACGCACTGAAAATTATGTTTTATTGTTGGCCCGTATGACGTCGTTCTAGCTCATAACACGTCACTGTGGCGCAAAATTTAAAAGTTTTAAATACATTTTTGCTTTTTTTCGTTAAAAAACATCTTTTGGGGCTCTAATGGAGCTGAGTGAGATACTGAACCCTAGTTCTTTCAAATTAAACGAAGTTGTATTTTCTCTTCATGGCTCCTTTAAATCTGCTTGCATGCTTTGAAGGCGAAAGCTTGTCAATACTTAACAACTTGGTTACTGCTACATAGCACTTGCATCTGTTCCTTCGCTTTCGTTTCTTTCTCTTTTGGCGCGAATTAGTTCGGCCGCACTCTTTGCTACCATGTTTGCATTTCCTTCCTAGCTTTCGTTTTTTCGTCCTACGATGCGAATCACGCCAGCGAGCGGACCGGCTAACGCCACAGCTTTCCTAGAATCATAGTTCTGCACGGCTGGTAGGCACGTGTTCTCCAAGCGTGCCATCACGTTCAGGCGTCACGTGGCACGCACTGTTCGACAACCTTCGCATTTACAATACAGAGTTTTGTCAGTTTTGCGAAGTGGGCACATTGGCCCCTGAAAGCTCCCGATCCCTGGCCATTTTCCCAATGTTGGTATGTAGCGCGAAGAAAGGAACTACGGCCATAACTGTTATTCTGTGGCTGGCAACATTCTTCTGGGACGTTTTGCAGCGGGCTGTCAAGAAGGACATTGAAAGTACTCCTTACACCATTCGGTTCCTGCCGTTTCATGACGTTGATGGGGTATCTGATGACTTTTTTTGTAGTGCTGGGTTTGTACAGCTTGTGGCAGTGCCGCATGACAGACAGGCAAGCGGAAACCCCGGGCCAACTAAGTCCATTTTTCGTGAGCTGGCTGCGCTGGTGAGGAGTGTTTACGTGGCGCAGACTGATTCGCCGGTCTGGTTGAATCTTTCTGGATGCGTGTGGCTGCATGCCTGACTTTTGAAGGACGCAAAACGCACTTAGACTTTGTGCTTCTTCATCGATGCCTGCTGGTTTTGCATTGTCTTTTAGTCGTTATGTGTGATCGTGAGTGTCCCTTCCATGTCCATTCCATGCATTTTTCATGCATTAAAAAAACAAAAGTGCCGAGATAGCACAGTGGTAGCGCATTGGGCCACTGCTGCTCAGATACAGGTTCTAATCCTATCGGATCGCATATGTGTTATTTGTTTACTCTTCACAGCGGCGGCCGTTTTCTTGACAGCACAACAATAATGACGGTTTTTGCCTGAATGGGGAACCTAATGCTTTCGCCTTAAACAGCAAACTTGCCATTACGATCCTCGCCGTGATCATCAAAATTAGACGCTTACAGTGCCAACATAAATGACTCTTTCTTTTAGCACCTCTGCTTGACATGACACAGTTATTTCCCTTCCAGGCCCTATTCTGCAAAACCTAAATCACGTTGCCCAGTGTAGCAACAAATTCTCGTTCTCACACTCCCCCACCCTGTCGTGAATTTTTTTCCCGAATCAGAAGGACGTGTTGCGGTGATTGAAGCATGGCAGGACATGCTTTCGTTCCGCAGCGGGCGCAAGCATGTTGACGCGGGTTCTGATGACTATGATGTCAATTGGTTATGGCTGGGATCATGATGATGAGGACGGCAATGATGAGGATGATGATGATCCTGTTTCTAAGTGAAAGACATAATTCCCGAATAGGATGTGCACAAATCTCATCGCTTGCTTCAAAAAGAACGATCGTGATGCGAGAAATAATGTCTGAAAGTTTGACCCCGTCATGCACGGGCGCTGCAGAGTGCGACTTCTGTACACGCCCACGCCTTTTTGATGGCTTCAGAGGTTGTCCACTCCGGCGACAAGCTAATTTCAGTTGGTGTATACCGCCGATGCGGCGCGGTTTGTCCCTGTGAGCTGCACACATCGACATATTGCATGTGTGCGCTTGATCAAAAGTAATTCCTGTTGAAGTGCAGCTCGATAATGTGCGTGGCAGTATGAATGACAGCGAAGAACTTGATTTTGTTACGAAGATTGACCGCTGAGGCAGTGTAGAGTGTTCCGCCTTTTCAGCAGAGCCCAAGAGCTGGTAACATCTCTGTCGATCTAGGCAGCTAAGATGGTCATAGCATCTAAGGTTATTCTGTACCGCAGCTCAGGCACCGACAGTTGGCCGACGTGATCTTACACGCTTCGATTTCTTGAGGCTGCACCACATTCTGGCTCCTGAAGCTAGAATTTTCAGCGCTTCGAAGTTCTTTTAACCGTCTTTTTTACGGTGGTTACCTAACAAAGTCGGACAAATTAAAGCAAAGATGCGTTTTATACGTCTTGCCGAAGATATTGCCTGTTTTAATACACTAATAACTCTAAGTTGAGACGTCTGCTTGCAAAGGAAGATACCGCTCCTTTGAAACATATAAATAGCAATATTGCTATTTATAACTTCACTGACCTTAAAACGATTCTCCTATACGACTACGCCGTGCCAAGGCCAGACAAATCAAATCCAGGAGACGCGCTGAATATAACGTAGATTTTGGTATCGTTTTTACTATTCCTTGAGCTATAAATATGGCTGTACGTTTGCAAGCACTAGCGTCGTTTCTTCTGGATTAAAACTTGCTATTTATGCGCGCTATGGTTCGAACCGATTGCTAGAAACTCAACTCACTGGAAGCTTTTCAGGCGAAAAAAGCAACTAGGTAAGGATTATGGAACAGCTGTATTCGATTCATTGTAAAAAAGAAACGAAGGATCCGAATGGCACCAGAATTTGTTTCATTTATAACGTCACAGAAAACCTCAGTACTAGCTTACGATGAACTGAACGTAAGTACGCCAGAGATAAAACACCCATGTTAGTCTCGTCTACTCTGGCCAAGAAAGTATTGCAGATATTTACGGCTGAAACATTACTATTTAACGGTTACGGCGACAGCCAGCCCGGTGCGGCTGTCAGGGCAACGTAGTGCACGTAATTGCGTTGCCTTGAAATGAGTTACAAATAAGAGAAATGGTTACCAAAACAATGAGATAAACAATAAACAAAGATTAAGAGAATAAATAGAGAAACCACGACGTAATCAATGAGAAAAAGTATGTACACGAGTGATGCGGGTTCAATTAGTGAAACGACCCTCAAGAGAGACAGAATAATAATCAGCTTTTTTTTTTGTTATACGGGAACCTTCTCACGGTAAAAACTAAGAGCTGCGTATTTTAAATACCATGATGGTTCTTCTTTCTCTTTTTGTAAGGCTCGTGTTTGATTTTTTTAACAAATTTAGTCTCGGGAGTGTCTCTAGCTGTTCAGCGTCATTTTGCGTGCGTTCTGTACTTTAGTTTGGCAATGCCAGTTCCTTTGATCAACAAGTACAGCTCAAATTACGTAAAAAGGATTAAAATGCGCTGTAAATGTTAGCACTTATCTTCAACTGTGTTTTGGGGCATTAAAAGACTTACATATAATCTCACATTTAGTTTTCGCAGTACCAATTTTCCCAATTTACGCCGATGTAGTCGAAAATGAGTGCATTAGGTACAGCGATTTACCTGATCTCGTGTGATTGATTTCAAATTTGTGCACGTGATCTCTCATGCCCATAAAATTCCACTAAGCCACAGTTTCAGCAGTGAATTAGAGGGAAGTGTACATCGAATCGGTACGAATTGTAGTGAATGGCTGAGTCATACGCGTAGGTATTTGGTGAAGCTACTTTGCTTTCACGAAAGCACTAAAAGCCTGCGGATGGAGTTCGAACGCGCCGTCCTTGGCTTCGATACAGGAATTGCGCAGATGCGTTCCGAGAACGCGTCACGGCCCCTCGAAGCGGGTATACTTGCATCTTAGACGCTAATCGGAGCTATCTGCTCATGACCCAGTGAGCTTTAACGACGAATGTACCGCGCTCGTCCTACGCAACTATCTGATTTCGAAGTCTGCGTTGGCGTTCCACGAGCGCATTTCCTGTTCCATCCTCGCCCTTGATGTCGTCCCAGACAGACTCGGTATCGACGTAGGAGAAACTTGCGCGCTCGAATTTTATTATACTGGAGAAAGTGTATCCCTTTACGGACGCTTGGTATAGAATGTATTAGGCATAGTAATTGATTTTTAAACGAGTCGGCTGTACTTTTTGTTGTTTAAACGCGTGACGTACATTCCGCACGTGTGACTCCTGAAACACGTTTTCAATTTATTGCTTCACACCGTTTCAAGGAGATGAAAGCTGAGAGACGCGCCGAGCTTTGAATGCGACACAAACAGTGCTTGAGAAACTGCTTCTAGGTCGCGGCATCGTGCGACGTACCCGGGAGGATTTCACGTGTCTGAACATGAGCATCTAGATTCTCAAGGTGGCCTGCAGTTACGGTAAGACCAAGGACACTGGCGCCAAAACAAAAGCAGGCAAAGCCAGCATTTTTACGCTCATTTGACGTACACACGACATTCGGAGCATGTTTTCCGGAGATCTAACGTTCTGAAGGACGTCAGCCTAATGCGTTGGGTTAATTTTTTTTTGGCCCGTGCGCTTCCAGTTTTGCTCCTTTTTTTGAAATTCGAAGCCGCTCCTGGAGGTTCACTCGGATTGTGAAAGGTACGATCTAATTTGAATATGACAAGGAGGGTTTTTCGCCGTGATCGTACTTTGTGCGTATATTACACGCCATTAGAGATTGAAGGTAATGCTGTTTTTCACCCGAAGATTCCTCCGAGTACGCATTACTTCATTTTAGTCCAAGCAAAATGGCGAAAAAATTAGGAGCCATTCCACAATGTCCAGGTGGATGAACAGCGAAGCTTCATAGCCCACACCATAGACGTGACACGGAAAGAAGGCGAAAGGTATGAGCAAGTGCTGCTTCTCTCGAGTGTGGACAATAATCGTTTTTAAGGGAGTTTTGACCCGTAGCCATAAATATTGCCGTGGTGAAGCATGGTTAAGCCAAGTTTGTCGAGCGATTGCTCGGTTTTCAGGCTACAGCGTGCAGTGAACGCGCACACAATTGCGCGGCAAGACTAAACAGGCGCTGCTCTGCGCAGTGCCGTTGATGGGCGAATGCGCAGTGAAGTTGGCGGCAGACAGCACTTTCTTGTATCATTTTTCAATGGCAAGCACTATCGTTCTCTTCGCAACCCTCCCATTGGAATGACCAAGCGATTAGACGTTTTCACTGCGGAAGCCGTCGAAGCCGCCAATGGGTTCGGTCGGTGGCCAAAGCGTGGTCGGTGGCACTTCCGTCGGCATGGAAAACAGCAACTGCGTTGTTTGACCATGAGCGCACGAGGCGCTTGCTTGAAGCTCAGAGGGTTGCTACCAGGAGTTTCTTGGGTTTGTACTTGAAATAATAAGCGTCGCTTAAAATGTTGCTGTGTGCCTAGTGCCGCCGTGCTTACTAGTTCTTTTGCCTGAATGTATATGGAAGAAATTGGTTGCATGTGAATGCCTGAAGTTTAGAGCAAAGCGTAAGGGAAGTTACATTAAAGTATCGAAGGATTAGTTTGAGAGCATTTGTACATTGTTCTCTGTACATACAGAAAAAAAAGATTACAAGAATCCTGGAGCGAATGAATGTTAGCGTTATGAACCTCGACCAAGTTTTCCAGAACAATTAGTCATGGGAACACCAAGAAAAACATCATCATCATCCTCATCATCAACAACAACAACAACAACAACAATTACATCCTATTAGGTCCACTGCAGGACGAAGGCCTCCCCCACTGACCTCCACCCATCTCTGTCTTGTGCTGCCCGTGTCCATTCCTTGCCTCCGAATTTTCTTATTTCGTCTCTCCATCGAGTTAATGGCCTTCCTCTTCTTCTAGCCCCGTATCTTACTGTCCATTCTGTTGTCCCTGTGGTCCACCTATTGTCCGTTCGTCGTACTACATGACCAGCCCAAGTTCATTTCTTTTTCTTAACCTGAACTGTGATATCAACTATCCGAGTTTGTTCCCTAATCCAAGTAGCTCGTTTTCTGTCCCTAAGCGTTACTGCTAACATTATTCGCTCCATGGCACGTTGAGTGGACTTAAGCTTGCTTTCTATCTTTAACAAAACAGCGCGAAGCACGGGACAAAGTTATGTACCAACTTGCCCAACTACAAACCTTGCTTTCTAATTGTTTAGTAAGCCGCCAAGTTCCCGCTCCGTATATAATCACCGGCAGGACGCATTGGTTGAATACCGTTCTTTTTGGGGATAGAGGTATCTTACTTTTGATTATTTGCGAGTGCTTGCCGAATGCCCCCTATCCCAGTCCTATTCTGGGCCTGATTTCTTTCTCGTGGTTTGGGTCCGCACTGACCACCTGGCCAAGGTAGTTATATTCTTGTACTTGTTGCAGTGTTTCGTCTCCTGGTCTAAAAAAGGCGCGTTCAGCATGTTTATTTATCATCACTTTAGTTTTAGTCCCATTTATCTTTAGCCCCACAGCAAAGCTCTCTGATTGTAGTCCATAATCATGTTTTGGAGTTTTTCTGCAGATTCACTCAGTAAAACTATGTCATCTGCAGGCCTTAAATGGCTCGAGTATTCGCCGTTTATCCGTAAGCCTAAGTTTTCCCAATCAAGCCTCCTGAACACACTCTCCAGAGACGTTGTGGACAATTTTGGTGAGATGGTATCTCCTTGTCGCACTCCCCTTCGGATCGGGAATTTATCACTTTGCTTGTGAAGTGTAATTCTGCCGCTACATTCCTCATATATGTCGTCCAAAAGCCGTAGGTAGGTCTTCTGTATTCCTTGGTCCTTTAAGGCATCCATCACTGCGGCGGTACTTACTGAATCGAACGCTTTTTCATAGTCTATAAATATCATGTAAAGTGGTTTAATACACTCTGCGCATTTTTCTATTACTTGGTTGATGACATGGATGTGATTCATTAATTGTAGAGTATCCTTTTCTGAACCCAGCCTGTTCCCTGGGTTGTTTTAAATCTAGGCTGGCGGTTATGCGGCTAACTACTATCTTGGTAAATAGCTTGTATACAACCGACAGAAGTCTAATGGGTCTGTAGTTCTTAATATCTTTGTTATCTCCCTTCTTGTGAATTAAATCTATGTTGGTGTTTTTCCAGGCTTTTGGTACTTTTAAAGTCCTTAAACATACTGAGAATAGCTCAGCAAGCTTTTCTTGTAATGTATCTTCACCCTCTTTTAGAAGGTCTATGGTTATGTCGTCGTCGCATTCAGCTTTCCCTCTTCTCATGCCCTTAATTGCCTTTTCTACCTCCTCTTTCGTTACTGGTGGAACATCGCAAGCAACGCTTGTAGGTTCTGTACTTTGTCCCGCTGCAGCGTCGCTGGCGTTTTGCCTGGTGTTGAATCGTTCTGCGATTTTTATGATCTCTTCCATATTGTGCGTAATGTTACCCTCTTCATCTGTAAGTGCGTACATTCTGTCTCTGCCAATAGCCAGCTTCCCCCTTGTTGTCTTCAAGCTTTCTCCTTTTTCTAACGTTTACTCGATGGCCGCCATGTTGTACGCACGAATGCCATTTTTTTTTTACTTTTTTATCAAGTTTGACAGCTCCGCTAATTCAGTTTGATCCACCGTACTCGACAATATGATCTTTAGGCAGTGCGAAATAAGTTCCTTTGTTTGCATAGTTAGTTTTCCAGTTTGCTTCCTACATGCTGCTTCTCCATTAGCCGCTGCTGACTCTGTGATTGCTGTTATTACGTTATCATTTAGGTTGTCCACACTGTCCTCGTTCTCACCGCCTAGAAGCGCGAAATTGTTCTGAAGGGTTATTTGAAACTTCGGCAACCTGTCACTGACTGACCTGACGCTGGGTTTCTTAGTTTTTACGAGCTTCCTTCTTTCGTTTTTGAGATTGAGCCTTACTTTACACCTAATCATACTATGATCACTGCACCGAAACTTGCTAAGTACATCCACTTGTTGCACAATACCTGGGTTGTCTCTCAGAATGAAGTCAATTTCGTTTTTTGTAATCCCGTCAGGACTTTTCCTAGTCCATTTCCTACTCTTGCCTTTACGGAAGAACGTTTTCAGTAGTTGGAGGTTATTTATCTCTGCAAATCCAACCAGTGTATCACCTCGACAGCTTCGAGTGCCTATTCCAAAAATTCGCACTGATTTTTCTCCTGCTCTCCTTGCACCTACTTTTGCGTTAAACTCTCCCATTACAATTGTGAACTGTGCGGTTCTTATAGTCATTGCTGACTCGACGTCTTCGTAGAAACTATCCACGGCCTCACCCTCGTAGCTAGCTGTTGGTGCATACGCTTGTATTATCTTTAGCCTGTACCGCTTGTTAAGTTTGATCACAACGACTCCTACCAACTGAAGAATTCTTTCACATTCCCTGCCATTTCCCTGTGGATCTAAAATCCTACCCCGTGCTCTTACTTTTCGTGAGGCCCCCGATAGCACAGAATATGCCCGCTAGTCAGTTCTATGCAGCCTTCTCCTCCTGTTCTTCTAACCTCACTTAGCCCAATAATATGCCACCTTACGCCCTTGAGTTCCTTTAATAGTACAGCTAAGCTAACCTCGCTAGAGAGGGTTCGTGCGTTGAACGTTTCCAAGTTAAAGTTCCATAGGCAGCCTGTCCGGATCCAGGGATTCTTAGTACCATCCGCTCTATCACTTGCCTGACCGCCGCCGTGGTCAGGTGTTCTACAGCCGCTGGGGACTGAGGGCCGAGATTTGGGTTAGTCACTCATGAGGGGGTTGGGCCAACTATTGCACCGGTGTGGCCAGATCCTTTTCTGAGAAGCATGTGCTAATAATCTGTAAACCAAGATAGAACGTGTAATACAAAGTTCCGCTGCACTCGAAATCACCCGAACAAAACCTCCACTTCTGTCTTATTTGAACTTATATCAAATTTCCGAGCATTTGATGACCTAAATTAGTTGCGATGGATTTTTAACTGCTCGAACAAAATCCGGGTGCTGAATCATTTAGGGTAATTGGTGAGAACAGCTCTGCAGTCTTGTTTTCGTTTTGCCAAACAACGTCCTCGAAATTAAGTAAACAACAATTTGATATTCACAATGCCTAATACCTCGCACTTCGAAATATGACTTTGATCCATAATGATGCTGGACGTTCATCGTAAAAGAAATGCTATTAGCTTTCAACTTTCGAATGCTTGCTGTCGATAGGCACCCTCTCATGAGTGACATTAGGGAAATGCATTTACGCTTGGGCACTGGTGGCAGATTTAAGCCTATTGCGTGGCTACTTTCCTCCTTGAAGTATGCAATAGCTTATTGACGCCGGTCAAAGTTTTGGGAAACCTTAGATTTAACTAAGTTAGAGTTTCTGGCCTTTGGTAAGACGCCAGCGCTTATACAATGTAATGCTAACCTGAAACAGAAATAAAGAGGGAACCATGCACTAGCAAGGCAGGTATGCACGCACCGCACACACACACGCAAACACAGACACGCACACACACACGCACACATACGCACACGGACACACGCGCACGCACACATCCACACACACACACACACGCACGCTCACGCAAAGGCACACGCACACGTACACACACACACACACACGCACACACGCACGCACACGTACACGCGCGCACGCCCGCATGCACACACACACACACGCACATGCTTGCACGCGCACGCACACGCACACGCACACAGACGCATGCACGTACGCACGCGCACGCACACACACACACACACGCACGCTCACACACACGCACGCACGCAGGCACGCGCACACACGGACACGCACACGCACACACATACACGCACGCACGCACACGCACACATACTCTCACGCACACACACGCACTCTAGGCCTTCAGATGGCTTTTTTGCACAGTCTGTAAGAGGTTACGATGAATTTTTTACAAGATAAATACAAGTTGCTCACTGTACTCGACGGTGAAGTGACAAAGTAGAAGCAGTAGTAAAGATCAAGAAATTGATATTTTTGACAACGTTTTGTGGACACGCATAAACACTTTTATTGGAGGTCGTTTGTCTGTTAAAACTGTCTTCACGCTGAATAACAACGCTTAATTTTTTTCCCCGAAATGTAAGGTTAATGCTGACGTAAATAAGCCACGAATTCGAACCCCACCTTATTCTTGTGCAGAGTGCTGCAGTGTCATCTGCGAATGTTACCTTCCAAATCTGCTGCATGTGCTCTGATCCAGGGGTTTGGAACGGGGGATGAAAGTTGGCAGTATGGTCGAAGGCGGAAAGGAATAGGAGCGCTCAGGAATGCGCACTGACTACGCGAAAGCCAAATAAGATCAAACAGGACTTGCCAGACTGGCCACTCAACACACCAGGGTTCGACAATCCTATTGAAGCTCTCACTTTCAATGTAGTTGAATGCGAACTGACTCTATCGCTCAACTCGTACTGACACTATCATGAATTAACCGCTTTAATTCAACCGCTAGCATAGGGAGTACTAGCAGAAATGTTTTTTTGGTTTTGTTCAGGATTTACCATCATCAACAAAGTAGCTTTGAATTTTAAATAGGGGGAACCTGCTGAATACAAAAACGTTTAGATGCTCATAACTTTGCCATTGGCCCAAAATGGTGATAGGGACAGAATGTTGCTTGTTCTTGCTTTCTAGACATGGATCGGAAACTTGGAGATTAGTGCACAGACTTGCGCGCATGCCGTGCATATTGATGTTTAATTTTGATAACAGCCGACTTTAAATCAGGGGGGACTTAGGGCTTTTATACATTGCGTTTTAAGTGCAAAATACTGCTTAAATTTATTACTTCCGGTTCATCATCGCCAGCAGAATCTGGCACATAATCAAAGCTCCTAAACGCCACATTGGGCGGCGATATTGACCATTTGTGTGCTATGTGGATTTCATTGTCTGGTCTCTAAGGTCACGTTGGTTTATTTACATTAAATTGTCGTTTGCAAAATGGATTTCGTTTAGTTTCTACACTAGGCAAATGTGAATACTTCAAGCCATCGATATTTCTTGTAGCTAACTTTACCCAGGGCGTATTGTTTCCCTCTAGTTTGCGTATAGCGTTGACGATAGTACTGGAAGCTTGTTTTCGTTAGACCACGCTGAAACAGCAGACATTCCTCTTTGTATCTTCACCTTTCCTCGTCTCTTATCCCTTTTTTTAACGTGGCCGTGCAAGTCCAGAGTAAACATTTTGCAATGCTTCGAGAACTCGGTTAGAAGCTTCATTTCTAAAGCGGTTGAAACTTCTCAGTGGGCAAAACTTTCGGCGCATTGTATTAAATTCTAAAACTTTTGTGTTGTCTCCCCACATTAGCGGTGTCTGCGGTATTTATAAGCACTCGGCTACGATCCACCATAGCAAAAAAGTACTATACGGCAGAATCTCTTTGCCTTTCCGCTTCAGAATAGATGAGGTCAACCAACCCCTTCGAAATATTGAACGACTTGTCTTGTTTGCTCCTTTTTTTCTTGCTTCCGCCGAACAAAAAATGAAATGCGAGTTCGTGTAGTGCGCAACTCAGTCTAGGAGCTGACGACTCAACTCTCCGCTGGGGAAAACGAAAACGACATGCTCAATACGGTTCGCACAAGCGCGTCTTAGCTATAATTAAGCACGTCAAAGCCCTATTCATACATACAGAAGAATGATTTATGTCGCCATTTTAAAGCTGTATGTAGAGTGCCGCCAGACAGTGCTCTAAGCCCCACACTAAAGCGACTTCCACCGGCGTTCGCCAAACAAATCCCGCATCTGGTACTACTTTACTTTCCCTAATGTAACGAAAGGTAACCTAACCTAACGAAGAAAAATCAACCATTTAAAACGCCAAAAACTAACCTGAGACACAAAAAACTAAACCCACTTCCACCCAGTGGGATATCCGCTGCAACAGCGGGGCTGTGGTTTGTTTTGCGAAGATTCCGTCCAGATTCGACTTTTCTTCAAAATGTCGGAAATTTCTGTAGCTTAGCTTCTACCACTTGCTTCCGTAGCTCGGGATAGGCTTGCAATCGCCGTTGTTTCGCTTCGGCTGCTTTCTTATGTGACTGCGGGCTCGCTGAACATCACTGTCGTTTCGCTGCCGAATTTGCTCGCCGACGACGCTGACGTACTCGGGCGAGCGCGCTTTGACGTCCTAGTCGAGCGGCATTCATGGTGGGAAAGGACGACGCAGCAAGCACCTGTGAGGCATTTGCGCGATGTTTGGGTGGGTCTCTGAACCGTTTCTTTGAGCATCAGGAAAACCTGCTCCAGAGAGAGGGTGACGCACTACCAGCAGAAACTATCGTCCGGTCCAGACCTAGAACCAGACCGCTGACAAAATTATAACTGAAACTAAAGATACAAAAAAAAAACAGCAGTAGTTCGGCGAATTCTCCACAACAGTGTACCCTTCTTGCGCCACTTGTCTACATTGTGAGTTCTGTATAGCCAGATACGACTATGAGTAGCTAAATACGTTGGTTTATTTTATTGCTTTTAACTTACGCTTTGTTTGTATTCTCCAATAAGGCAAATTTACACCAATATAGCGATTAAGGGCATTTACGCACTAATTATGTATTTTTCCGCCGATGCAAGGCGTAGTCCAGGAATGGCCCGTCTCGCTATTTTTTTAGTTCCAATTTCCAACGTTCTTCACAGAACCCTACTCTATGCGATTTACCCCACCTAATACCCGTCTACCTGCAATTTCTATTCAACGCCCGGTACACTGTACCACCAGATTTGGGAGTGCCAGGAGACCCCAGGCCTTGCCCCAATAACCTCCCCCTTCTACGAACCGCCTGACGAGCCCGGACCTTGGGATCCAGCGTGAACTGGTGAGGAGGGCCTGGACCGTCAGCCGAGCTCAGGATTCATCATCATCATTCCGGGATTTTCTAATATACGCCTCGAGCTTTGCGATCGCTGCGCCGCCTGCCGCCGCTTCTCCGCGGAGTTGACGGGATTAGCGCTGCGGGGCCCATAGGGGCTCATGCAGTGTTTTGGTTCTCTTTCGCTTCTTTTTGCCCTTCCAAGCGCTAAAAAACTTTTTATATGGTGACGTCTGTAAGTAAACAGTACGTTTAGGTCACTTCAAAAGCCGCTGCGTCTTGGTAGGGTGCTCAAACACCAACAATAGCTATCCGGGAACGCGGCTCTGCGTCCTTCTGGGCCTCTGTTACGGGCGTCGGCGACGGCAGCAGCATACCACCACTGTCACCTCCGAATACGTCCGGGACAAGTGAATTTTTTTGTCGCTTCATTTAAACCTGATACTGGCACAGTGAGAGGTGTGTTTTGTTTTGTAGCGCGGACAACAAATGCGGCCTCATTTCGGGGATGCGATTACCCAATACCTGTTAATAACTTGTGCCGTTTATAAGAATATAAGCCACGCAAAAATGTTAAGTATATTCCAAGGCTCTGCGTCGTGAAAGATGTGCACTCATGCCTTATAGCAAGAACCAAGAAAAGTGAATTAAACC
Organism: Haemaphysalis longicornis; assembly: GCF_048455015.1. Lineage (NCBI taxonomy): Eukaryota > Metazoa > Arthropoda > Arachnida > Ixodida > Ixodidae > Haemaphysalis > Haemaphysalis longicornis. The sequence continues at coordinate 167,125,559 of NW_027526295.1, forward strand.
ACTGAAAAATTAATGGCCTGCAAGTCCGTAAGAAACAACATAGCGGTACAGAAATGAAAAAAAAAAAAACTCAGTGCAGCTTCTGAAATGCTGAAGGCGTTCGTATAAAGGTAAGCGGGGTAGAACTTACGAGACCAACTAGTGTGCGAAATGCACTGCTATTTCGCGAGACAAGGGGAGGGGGGAGCGGAGGGGGACGCTTACGTATCGTTCTGTACGATTGCGGAGCGAAATCAAGGAAAGAACGTTTTAGTAATCACACACACAAGCTACTCGTTCACGTCACTCTAGTTTATAGACTTCAACTAACAGCTGATCCCTCGGCGAACGCATTTTTTGAGGTATACAAGTTCAAAACTGATAAAAGGTGTCGTGAGTGGGATATCTGATAAGGCCTTCTGATTTCTGTTTCTGCTAGATTCTGCAGGCTCCCTGCGTCATATGACTATGCTTCGAAGAAACGTTTAGTCGCGAACGGGCATTATACTGTAGAAGCCCGTCTCCGGCCTGCTCGCGGTGGATATACGTAACATATATGAATGTTTGCGGGCGCTCAGCTCACGACAAGACGCCCCAGCATTATTTTTTTTTTGTCGTGCGCTGATCCCGGGTATAATGTTGGATTATCCATCGTACTTATTTCGTAGAATGTTCGCGAAATTAATGTCCAGGGTAGTGATCTATATCTCAGGTGTGATATTGCCAAGCATAACTGGCGTGCTGTCAGGTGTGAGCGCTCCACTAGGTTATATAAGCGCACAAAACTGATTTATATCGTACTGTATAGCCATGGCATGACCATCTGGGGATATTATGCTTACGGAGACACTGTTAGTAAATTTCAGGGCAGTGGAATCACAATCATCTCCATATGCATATCTCCATATGCATATCCCGGTTTCGCGACGCCAACCTGTGACGCACACTTGGCGCTTGTACAGACCGAATGTACCAGACTAAGATCGCGTCACACATATTTACACTCTCGTAAACACACCGCATTTGCAAACACAGTGACTGCTCCACATAAATATGTGTTTCCAACGCCTACAAACGGTAAATCTCAGTCGTGAACGGGCCCCGAAAGCAACGGCGACAATGGGGAGCGGGCCGGCGACTCCCGCGGCTGCTTTCGAAACGGACCGCTAGGGGGATTTCAGTGGCGCCCCTACAGGCCGCGCTCGAGGCGTATAGCTTTAGTTTTTTGGAATTATGCATCAGCGGCATATTTTAGATTTCGTCATTTCATTTTTGTACAATTTTGATTTTTTCCCTTGTTTGTATTTATTGGTTTTTCAAAATTTTGTTCAATCAGTTATCTCCATTTACGCTAATGTAACGATTAAATCTGTCACAGGCACTTTCAGTTTAGTCTTCGTTTTTCGGTGCGGGCCGGGGGGGGGGGGGGGGGTTTAGGACGCAAATATTTTAATATTTGACTTCTTCAGTTTATTTTTGAAAAATATGTTTTTCTTTTTTGTATTTCTGTATCTTTATTTACGCAATCATAACGATTAAATATGGCACTCTCACCAATTATGCATTTCTGTGGTAATGCAGGGCGTTGCACTGTTTGGACGCTTTTTTTATTCGAATCTCCAATGCTATTTCCAAGATTTTTTAAATTTGTCCCTTTTTTTTGGATGAAATGTATGAGATGCATATCTTTAATATCGTTATTTCATTTCTGTATTTTTTCTATGTCGTGTATTTTTGGGTTTCTCGAAATTTCCTTCGAAGAATTATCTCCACTTACGCTCTTCTAAAACAATTAAATAGGATACTTGCGGCAATGATTCATTTCTGTAGAAATTCTGGGCGTAACAGGCTTTGCTCCTTTCCACCATTTTTTTATTCGTATTTTCAATGTTTTTTTTTTCTGGGCTTTTCTAGCTTAGTCTTTGTTTTTCGGAGACTGTAACAGTATGGAAATTGTTCCTCAAATAAAAAGCCTCGGTGTGACTCGACATAAAAACGTGCTGTGGGTCATCCATATTGAGAATCTAGTTAAGAGGTAGACAGTTGGGCCAGTTGGTTCGTGGTTTCTGAGGTGGGAACCATAGTTACGACGCTACACAAGAGGGGAGAAGACACACACGGACGGCACTGGACTTTTCACTCGATAGAACTACGCTTAGTCAGCAAGTTGAATGCCTTTTTGCCGCATGGTTCCCAGAGACACTTTTGCATTCGGTGGCCCAAACCTTGTCCAGTTAGTTGAAACAACCCCCCGCAAATCTTAATTGATCGTAGTGTTTAACGCGCCGACGCAACGCAGGCGATGAGGCGCGCCGTAGTGGAGGGCTCAGGATTAATTTTGACCACCTGGGTATCTTTAACGTGCGCCGCAATCTCGTACACACGGGCATTTTTGCTTTTCACCTCCATCAGGAAAGCAGCCGCCGCAGCCGGGAATCGAACCCGCGCCCTCATGCTCAGCAGCGCAACGCCTTAGCCACTGAGCCGCCGACCACCCGCAAATCTTGAATCACAGAAAACTGAATGCTGAATGGGGCAGACAATGCTCTATTTCCGAATTATATCTCACAACATGAAAATAGTAGCCCAGAAACATGGTGTAAAAATTGTATTTTCTGCCCTACGTAAGCTCTCGGGCTTATGTGCTCGTATATACAAGAAGCAATCCAAGAAAAATTCCTGCAATATGCAGAATCGAACAAGATTCGTTGACTGAGCGGACCATGTCATCTACTCAATTACACTTTCCTGTAGAAAGGCGTACATCGGCCAAACGGGCCGCCGTGTAAATCACCGAATTGGAGAACACCGCACGTGCCTCAACAGTGGAAAGGGTAGCAACTTGGTGGAACATGTGCGCCAATGCCCCTGTACCCCGAATCTGAATAGCGTGTCCATAGTGGGGCGTGGTGCGACGAAGCAGGAGCGAGAGTTCATCGAAGCCTTCATGATATATAAACGGTAAAAATTTGTTAGTGAACCCTCAGTGGTAATCACAGATAAAGAAATAGCTTTTCTTAGTGGACTGCAACACGTGTGAGAGTGGTATTGTGCCTTGCTTGCCTCCTTGTATTCGTACGGTGTCGCATATGTGCGCCTGCGCAAACGAAAGACATTTGTATTTAGTTGGGTTAGTATTCTTCCAATGAACCAGTTGTAAGGCCAGTGCCGTCAGTAAGCGTCTACTACCCGCTTGTGTAGTGTCTGGACACTGGTTTCCTATCAAAAACTACCTAAGAGGCTCGCTAAGATTGTCGGCATACAACTTGTGTTCGTTCTCAGTTGCCGCAGGCTCCGAAACAACTGATTTAAAATTGTTTATTTCACTCTCGCATTTCCTACTGCCACCTGGTGTGGGGTGTGACTACATTTCTCAACATTTTACGATTACGTAGGCTGCAAAAAAAACGCTGTCCACATGACTGCAAAAGCTTCATATTATACCAAAGCCCAGCCCCTTTTTACCTCATTTAATATTGTACCTGTCACCACATTGTGCAGGACGCTGCTGGATGATCACTATAAGAAAGGCTGTAAAACTCAAATAGTTTCTTTGACCCAACCTCCAAATTAGTCTAACGAGACAGACCATACCCAACAAAACGTAATGACCCATGGCAAGTGCCTTATGTGCGTATAGAGTATAGACGGCAAATTCTACGTTTTTAAGTTCCAACACTACTCATAAAGTTGCTTCAGGAAGAAGTATCACGACGGGCTGGTTTTCTTGTATGCTTTTTTATGTTTTGGGTAGAATATGTTGCGTGGTTGCCACTAAGTGAAAGCTAAAATGTATTCCGGGACTGTGCATATTATGTGGAACTTCGGTGTTGAACTTTGATTTAAGTCGTTCTTTTGGCGCCTACCACCAGTGCTACCATTGCGTGCGGAACTTGTAAGGGATGCATTCCTCATCAAGCACATTGTTGGCTTATTGAATCTACCCCTGCTATCATTTGATGTTGAAATCAAATATTTTGTATCTTGCATCTTGTTGATGGGTATTTTTGATTGCGTCACTTCATTTCCGTCAAATATTTGTTTTTTCTATATTTCGTATTTTTATATTTTTATATTTTCAATATTACGGAGATAATTATCCTAACGAATTTCGCAACACCAAAAAAATTAGAAAAACGTGAGATAGAAAATATTTCAAAAATCAAGAAAGGAAATCTCAAAAATATGCATCTCACCCATCTCCTCCAGAAAACAAATACATACTAAGATATCCTGGAAAAGAATGTAGAATGTACGAAAGAAAAAATAGCAATTCAGGGCAAACCATCCAACGCCCTGCATTTCCAAAATAAAAATGCATTACTGGAGGAAGCAACCCATTTATTCGTATAATAAACAAAGATACTTGGTCGAGGAAAACTTTGAAACTGCCGAAAATAAGACAGAAAACTAAAAATTTTATAAAACTAAAAACTGACAAAGTCAATATTATGCGTCTTATACATCTCCTACAAAAACGAAGACAAAAGTTAAAAAAAACTGCGGCAAAATACGTAGGAAAAGCGAATAACTAAATAGCGAAAACGAACTAACCCTACTGTACGCCTTGCATCTACAGAAAAATGCAATATTGTCAAAGTAGGCACTTAATCGCTATAACAGGATAAATTTACGTGAATGGTGAAAAGAAATGAAAGATAACTTAAAAACAATAAATAGCCATATCTGGCTGCCAAGAACTCGAAATATCAAATATCTAATAATGCGACAGACAGACAGACAGACAGACAGACAGACAGACAGACAGTGTGCTATAACTTCCCAAATGCCTTGTTCACCTCCTCCTTTAATACGACTTAGCATTCGACGCAGCGCAACTGGTGCTCTTTTCAGTCTACAAAACCAAAGCAAATCATCACATTTGGGCTAAAACTAAACTCGCGCGTAGACGGAGGGTGACATTTTTTTAAAAACGCACCAACGAGCAGTGACGCGAAAGAGTTGGCCTGACTGGAGGAAAAAACAAGCAGCCTAACTAAAATCCAACAAACCAAATACAAGCAAAATGGTGAAGCCTCAAACGTCGTCCCTGGGGATGTACATCAAGGAGCTGCCCTGCGGAGACAAGTGGGTAATCTACTTTCTAAATCGAGAACAGGTTAACGGGTTGTGGCGCACCCTTCCACCCCGCTAAGAAAAGCCCGAGGAGGCAGAGAAAAATGGCAGTGTTTACCACTTTGCGGACCCTACTCAAAAGCGGGCAAAAAGTCTAGTAAAAACCCAAAATGCCATATCGTAGTAATATTTCACGAGGTCATTGCACGTAAATGCACTATGCTTGTTGGAGGAGGTATACAGGAGGTATAAAAAAGTGTTGCTCCTGGAGAGGGCACGTTATTCTTAGAACATTGTCTCAGAGCCCCCCCCCCCCCCCACACACACACACACACCTGCGCATACACATACACACGCTTATACATACACACTCGTACACACCCAAGGTACAACTAGGCTTTGGTTTTCATATTTTTAGAAAGTCTTAAGCACCGCTGTAATTTTTATGATTTTAGGGGCAGAATTGCCATCGCGTGTTTTCGCGGTGTTTTGTTGAGAATCTGAGGAAACTTGCGCTATTCCTGAACTCAATAAAGATGTGCATTCGCAAATATCATCCGAACAATTCAAGTTATTTATACATAACGACGGGTTCTACTTGCGCGTTAGATGCTCGTTGAGAAATGCACATGCAGCTTAACAGTGAACGCCATTCAAATGCGGAATGGCCGGAAAATCTTTTTTGGCAAAATGTAGGCGCACCTGGTTGCCGTCTTGAAAGTTCCTAATAAATATCTTGTGATTCTGAAAGCCTTATAAGCTCCCAAGTCATACGAAAATGCATGTGGTGGATGCTTCAGAACAACAGCGGGGGGAATAATTATTCAACATATTGTTACCCTGATGTTTGCAGGGACGTATTGCGGGGAAGAGGGCGCGATAAAGGATTTACAACTGTATTTTTTGCCTAACCAACACACACGAAAGCCCCCCGCCTTTGTACGTTCACGCGTGCGCACTTGCGAGTTTCACCCTGGATTTCTCAAGACCCAAGACCGTTGAGAGAGCTTGTACTGAATGCGCAGCTACTTGCGTCAATATTTGAGTTTGTCTGCCCAGCTCTCTCGGTCGCCCCTGAAAAACAGCCCGCACCTGACTTGAAAACACAGTCGCACTGGCGGAAGCGGTTCAAAAGATTATCGATTGCTTTTACGTGCGCTGGAAGTGGTTGATGTACATTGAAGGCATTCAAATAAGTACGCACACAAGTGAAGAAAGAGGAGAGAGAGTACGGTATTTATGCGTATCGTAGAGTGTGAAATAACGCCGCATTTCGAAGCAGCAGCTATTAAGACTTGTTTCTTATAAACGGCACTTCTTGGCGCCTGTCTGTCGCCGTGTGGCGATCGCCATTTGTGCGGCGGTGGTATCCAAGCCCGAGCGCCGCCGGGTACAGATGTGAAGCGCACACATTTATGGGAGCACTGTGATCCGGGAAATTCAACCCCGAGCTCCTCGCTACTGATGCGGGAATCAGAACCATTCGACCACGAGGGCACTTTTAAAAAGAATATGCTTACTTGGGCTACTTAAGCGCGAAAATTTTGGTCCGTCTTCATGTATGTTTGCAAGTCTATCGATGTGTCCCTCTTCAGCCACCCGGCCAAAGGTTACAAAAATTTCTGAACGGGACGTTTGAGACGTTTAAATAGACAAACCATCTCCAGACTGCTAAATATAGTAGCAGACTTAATATCTTTATTTTTCAATTATTCAATTATTTTATTTCACGCATTTGTATACACAAAACATTGGTGTCAAAAACATCTGGCCCCCTTGCAAGGCTGTTAGTAGCGGGCCCAAGCAATACAGTTATACACAAACACCGACTCCGGTTACAAGGCATAAACCAAATGTACACGATTGACAATAATATATGCGTACAACAAAAGGTGGAAACCGATTTGGTCCCCAAAAAATCTACGTAAACTATGGCAATTACCAAAGAGACATTGACCGAATCAGGCTGAAATATTCGCAAGTGATAATTTATAGATTATACAAAAAATAGACCGTCATTTTTCCCCGATATGCTTTTTCAGCGCAAGACGGAAATTAGAGCTCTGCTTTACAGTCGTGAGGAGGCTATTCCATATTTCCGTTCCAATGTAGTTCATTGTGCGTTTACCATATATAAATTGTTAACAAGTGGAATGTTGAAGCTTCTGCTTCTTTGATGTCTGGTTTCCTTCAGAGGGCCCCTAAATAACTCATCTGGGAGAGGGTTGTTAGTATTGTCAACATTGTACAGAAATAAAAAAAAAAAAACAGGCATACATGATGCAATAGTTCAGCTTATCAACACTCATTTTTCTTGACCATGCATTCGTTCACACTCATATCGACTACTGTATCGTGTCTTGGGGCCTTATCATTCACGCCTCATTCCCCTTCAGCACATACAAAACCAAGCCATGCGACTGATAACATGCAGCCATAACAACGCTCAAGCGCCGCCACTTCTTCGAAACTTTAACCTTCTCACAGTTGACAAACCCTTCCTGTGTAACCTGGGAATACTTGCTCATCACTTCACCAGAAATCCGGAATACTTGTACATAATCAGTAAAAAGCAACTCAACAATCCTAGCAACACACGGTTCTCACCCCCACACAACCATTTGCTTACGAGGGTGCTTAGAAACTATGGAAAAGAATCGGTAGAATTCGCTGCTATACAGAACTGGAACAGTCTCCCATTTTAACTTAAACATCTGTTACCTCTTGGCTTCTTTAGACACTCACATAGGTCATTTTTGTCTGGCTAATAGTTGTGCACTACTTTTTTACTGTGGTAACCTAAGAAATTCATTACAATTCCAATGTTCTTCGTAAGTCCGTTTCTGTGTAATTATGCATTCGGTGTTTGAAAGTATTTCTGCAAACATACGTATATTAGTTATTAGCCCTGTTTATCGTCATCTTTACCGCTGTTAGTGCAAGCGCATTGTCTGTACTTTTTATATCAGTTCTCGCATTTACTAACAATAGGTCCCCATATAGTGTTACCTTGAGACCTCTTTCTGTATATTTAATTGCATTGCATTCACCAGGAACTAATAAAACATTATTATTAACTAAACAATAACCCCTTGAATGAAACTAGCACTTTTTTTTAATTAAAAATACACATGACAGTTGTTTTTGCGATAGTAAACACAAAGCGCATGTCAAAAAGAGTATATTATCCTCAAAATACAAAAAAGGGCTCGCGCTCAAGCTTGAGTTCGTGGCTCGAGCGCCAAGCGAACAGCAAAATCTTCAACAGATGGTTTGCCAGCAGTGCGAACGTGAACAAATCGAATCGAATATAGCAAACCACTATTGCGTTTATCGTGAGAGGACGGAAACAGGAGGTGAGCAGCGTGAGAGGTGGTCCGGAGAGAGTCCAGAGGCATGCAGTGACCTGGCAAGGGCTACAGAAGACTGTCGCCTTCTGTTTTGTCGCTGAGATTGAAATGGCGGGGTGCCTTCTCCGCCGCCGTTGCTTTGTTCGTGCTGAAGAAAAATTCCGAAACCAACCCCGTAAAAGAAGTTAAGCACGCGCATATAGACAGCAGCAATCTTAAGCAATCCAGTAGCTGCCAGTACTACCCGCCTCATAAATACAATGAATATTCCCCTCATCAACCTAAACATTGTGTCGTGTAACTAGGCCAGGCGTAAGCGAAATTTCGCATTTTGAAAACACGTGTGTGTAGACCCCTTTTGTATGGTTCCTAGTGATGGTTCGTAACATTAATTATGGCAGTACTGGGTAAATAAAACGTTTATTAGGCTTATTTTTTATCTTATTAAGCGGTAAGCAAGGTACACGACCGGAACCATCAAAGCGTCCCTCTAGCGCCTCCGTGGTTCTGTTAACTCATCGACGTGTTATCGTTGGTGCTTAATGTAAACAAGGTTAACAATTTTGCTGTTTTGACACTGCTTTAAAAATGCAGCTCCCATGTAGCTGATTTGCATGCAGAAACACGGCCGCTTACAACCGTTTATACCGCGGCGCTATCGTGATGAAGACTCAAGAGTGAAGTGCTTTCGTGTCGATATAGGCTTTTCCGTTCGCAAATCACCTGCTGTGCGAGCTACTGATAACCAAATGAAATCGGCAGGTTCGGGCTCACCAATCACGTTCAGGACGTGATTCACATCATTGAGTGATACCCGGCGCCACACCATTCTCAGTCACGGTCAGGCAGAGACTGCTCATTTGCGTGCACATGCTCCGGAATGTGCTCAGCATAACTTGCGGTTGTAGGCGGAAAATGCTTTGATAGGTTCATTCCAACTCATGCCAGAATGTCTCGTCTACATCGTATGTTCTGGAAGTCACTGCGCCTTGTTTGGTTTGCCGACATTTCCCTCTCTTTTTTTTTTTCCAGATCAAAGCAAGCCGATGCAGCGGCGAAGAGCTTGTTGCTTCAATATGTGCACGGCTTGAGATAAACTGACGCGGAGACATGGGCAGTTGGACGGCAGTGCTCTCCCAAAGGGCTAACGCACGAAGATTTGTAGGTCTTCTTTGGTAGCGTTGTATTTTCTCCAGAATTTGAAATATCGGGTTAGGATGTCGCCTAGCCGGCTGTGTTTTGACTTTAACATCCCAGCATGTATGTCTACTGGTTTATGGTGAGGTTTACATTTGCATGAAGAGTGCACGTTAAAAAAGGTTATTCCTGCATTTTTTGCGAGCTGTTTGAGGCGAACTGGATATTTGTTCTATTTGTGTCTTCCTGTAGCATCAATGTGCCCTTTGCGACATAATTTGCGTAGTTTAGGTGGTTGCATATGAGGCACATACTCTTTTGAACCCCGTTTCAGCGCGTAACAAAATCAAGTGTCACGCTCCGTACTTGAAGCCCCAGGAACTATTTTGCTGGCTTCAGCTGCTGTCGATGGCTACGCTTCTAAAAATGAAGTGTAAAAAAATGAAGGAAGCTCACGCTAAAGCGTAAGTTTGAAGGTTGCGTAGCTTTACGCAACCTTCATGACCATCACGACGGTCACGAAGTCCACGACTGTAGCCGATTCACTTCGTCGCTGCCGCAACTACCTTTAGTCCATTATTGTTGCTATAAGAGTATGCTTCTTTCATTTTTTGGGGAGTGATGATCATTCAACATCACCTTGGACGGGCGTGCACTATGACGTGTCTATCTTGTTTCGAGCAAGTGCTGCCACGGTTACGGCGAACGCTCTAGTCTTTCTCGTTCTGAGCAAGGGTTGTCATGATTACGGCGAACGCTGTAGATTTTTTTTTTGTTTTTTGCCAATCTTGGCCAATCTCCCTAAGTGGGTATGCTTGGCTTGACAAACGTACGCAGGGGACGCTGGGTGGTCGTCGGGAGGCACACACACATGAGCGCTGGACATTTTCTAATTTTTTTTTAACTGCCAAGCGGTCGCCGCGAGGGCTGCACGGCTTCTGCTGCAGATTTTTAACTGCGGACACAAAAAAGTATGATTTGCTAAACAACTTAGCTGTTAATAAATTCGAAAAATGACGAGCCAACACCACGCTTTCAAGTTTAAATGTTTTGCATATATCTGCAGAAGTAATCGCTGGCTGAAATGTATCACGTCATACTCAAGCAGACATAATTTTTTAATTTGCTATATGCTTCTTTAATTACTTTTTTCCTATAATTTTAACTGATATCTTAAGACAGTACCCCCGGAGTGGTTCGCGGGACAACGAGCTTCAAGCTTTGACCTAAATTTCATCGAACAGGTTTGAGATTGAATGAGGTTGAGGTTAGAGCTGAAGTCAAATGTCGGAGTGCTCTACACTCCACGGATTACACTTTCCCGTTCGTGTGGGATCCTGGTTGCACAAGAGATATTGAATACATCCTGCAGGCGAAAATCTTCCGAGTTTATGTGACCAGGTTTTCAATAAATAGGCATGAAAAGGTCGTATTAAAGCGGTATAGAGTGCCAGCCAATTCAATCTAAGTGCCTCTAATTTAATCCAAACGCCATCGAATTTAATCCAGGTGTAAGAAAATTTATTCCGAGTGCCAACCACTTCAGTCCAAGTGCCAATCAATTTAATCCAGCTGTCGGAAGCTGGTTCACGAGTGTTTTGTGCGGAATTAGGCGCAGCTTTCCGGGATTTGATGCGCGCGGTGTGATGAAAGCGTGGTGTTCCTTGGTGCCTTATGTGCAAAATATCATATGCGCGCAGCTGAATGCACATTTACTAATACCCGCAGACCAAGAGAGCGGTCTCGTTTGATCCGTTGGTGGTGCGTGGTAATCGTGTGCGAAATCGTAAGAGGTATCGTCTGCTCGCGTATTGTTACCCCAGCAGATTTGCCAGCGTGTTTTTACGCGAGCAGACGACACTTCTGTCGACAGCAGGCGATATTCATGACGACCTCCCAGACGATATTATGATTCAGAAATAATGCTTAACGCTGCAGAAAAGCATTCAATTATTGAAAATCGGAATGCAAAGGGCATTTAAGTAATGTGTCTTTATCAACGGAGCTTCTGAAGACATTGTTACGCGAAGATCAGACGATATTTCTGACGTGCGTTATCGACGGCGCTCTCGTAGACGATCAGCGCACAGCAAAGGTCTGCGCGTGTTATTAAATGTATATTAAGCTGTTCGCATAACATATTTTGCACATAATGGATCAAGAAACACCACGTTTTCCCCACACCACGCGCATCAAAGCCCGCAAAGCTGAGCCTAATTCCGCAGAAAGCACCCGTTAACAACCTTCCGAAAGCTGGATTAAGGGTGTTGGCGCTTGCATTAATTGTTTGGCACTTGGATTAAATTCGCTGGCACCTGGATTAAATTCAATGGCGTTTGGATTAAATTAGGTGAAACTTGGATTAAATTGGCTGGCGCTTGGGTTGAATTGTATGGCAATTGGATTACATTCAACGGGCAAGCCTGTAGTTTCAGTTCAGGTGGAGGTCAATACGTGTGAAGACGTTTAACCATCTCTGCGGGCAGGGGATCGCGAACACTGGCCAAATTACGTGGTATCTAAAAAGCTCTGTCACTCTTCTCTTCCTCTCCCTCCCTTAATGCTCTCTCTCTCTCTCTCTCTCTCTCTCTCTCTCTCTCTCTCTCTCTCTCTCTCTCTCTCTCTCGATCTCAGGAATCCGTGCTGACTTTTCATTTTTTTGTGCTTTAGAACGATCTGTGACTCGATTAAGTTATGTTTTTTTAAATTGGGTCTGCTGCAAACGCTAAGATGTGTCCCTGCGTGCACCCGAACTTTCTACTTCTACTACTGCTCGTTTTTTAGCTTGAGCTACACTGGCCGTGGTTGAGCAGCTTCGCGTGGCTCCTGGAGAGCCGTGCTGCGCATGCGCGAGGAATGACGTCACACGGCGCACAGAACGTTGCTCGCTGCCCGGCGTCTCTCACACTCCCCACGCGCCCAGCGTCTTCGCCGGCCTCCGTTTCCGCACGTGGCGGCCCGGTCCACTTGATGATCATGCGAGGGGTGGCCGGGTGTGGAACCGATGGCCCGTGCGTCGCAGCAACACCGGCATGCGCCTGTGGAAGCAGCTTAGCTTTGGGGTGTTTGGTGACGGTGCGCCGGAGCCGCTTGATGAATAACATGTGTCAGATAATGCGTATACCACGTGTGTGTCATTGAAGCAGCAGTACAGTAAGCATGATAATGAAGCTAATCCTAGACAACCAGGAAAGCTAGGAATTACCAGCTGAACCTTAGCTCACGCTACGTATATCTTGGCATAGCCGAGCTAAGCCACTGCAAGTTCTTTTTTTATTCGTGGTAGCAGGGTGTAGCCAGGGGTGTGTTTCGGTGTTAGAACACCCCCCGAAATTTTCTGAGTGGTGCATTATCTCCCTGTTTTCAGGTTTCGTTTCTCACAGGATATGTAGAACTCCATTGATAAATAACACTGTAAAAACGAAAATAAGAACAGCGTTAATTTCATGACAGAATGTTTCCTCAGAGCCCTGTGTGCACTGGTATAGATATTACAGTTAACAAAGCAGCTGGCCTTTCGGCTTTATTAGCAGAAAAATTGCTGAGATATTTTGTGTATGCATGCTATCTCTATTTTTATTTTTTACCGCTGACGTATCACAACCCCGAAAAATATTTCTGGTGACGCCATTGGGTGGTGGGGTATAGCATGTCGCTAGCGAGAGCGAATTTCGGGATGATCTTTTGAAATAATTTGATAGCAAACTACCATTCGAGCATTCGCTGAGGCATAGTATAAACAAATGTTATTGCATGAATCCCCTTTCTGCTGCGGGCTAATTTTTCCTAGATTTTTTGCTTCTGCCACAATCAAAATTTTGACGTGATATAATACAGAGCCTCAAACATTTAGTGTTCCGTGAGAGGCCTCATCTGCTCATCATGTGCAAGAGCCTGCATTGCCATAGCAATAAGAAAATTTGTTGGTAATATCTTGTCTAATTGACCTAGGAATTGAGAATCTCCTTAAAGTTGATTTTCGCCGTGTGTCTCGCTGTCGGACCGAACGTGGCCAATGACCAGGTTGCGGGGTTGAAACCGCTCAGACCCCGGCTACTCCGCCAAGACGATGCTGAACTGTGTCAAACAAATGATAAAGAGAAACTGCCCTTCGCTGCCGCCACCCGCGTAAATGGCACTGCTGACGTGGCCTGGCCATGTGGTCCACAGCCCTGTTGCTGCTATAGTGTGGCACGCTATTCTGCTGTTCCAGTTCGTTCCTCCGTTTGACTGTATTCTTCTTGCCGTTGATTCCCCATTACCTTGGTTAAAGGACGCCCGACGTAAGAAAAAGACCCCGAATACATACTCCTGGTAAATATATTGTCATGAGAGTATTATTCCCTCAAGGCAAGTGCCTTTACGCCATTGGTTATTATGTACTACGCATGAACTAAGAAATCCTCCGATGAATCTGTTGTTATTTTTGATGTATATGCTACCCAATACGCTTCGACACATCGGGGTGATAAGACTCGTACATTTATTTAGTAACGTCTCAAACTAGACCTACTCCGCAATGCTGGTGGGCTTCCACCCTAACCTGTTTGCCGCCACCCAAGGGCATGGGGTGGCGTACTGCCTCTTGAGTACACAAATTCGTACTTATTCGTACTAACACTCACGAGTGAGTACGATGACGGCTGCGTGCAGACGCAGATGAAAAAAGTGAGTACGATGACGAATCAGTACATGCGTTAGTACATGAGCATACATGAGCGTTAGTACATGAGCGTTAGTACATGATGAGCACAGTACTCATGAGTACATACTCGTGATTATAGTTATCATGAGTGCATGTATTCACAAGTACATACACTACTGGCAAGTGCCTATTGACGACTCCTTCAACTCCAGGGTGGTGTGGGATTTATTCGCGGTTGTAGCCTGCGCTGCTTGTATGTGGCCGTGTTTCGGCTAGTCTCCCTTCCATGCCCTGAGAAAAATTTGTGGTGTGGAGGAGGCGTGGAGGCAAATTTTACGATTTGTTCAGCTCGTGATGTCTAAAACAATGCCTGATGTGATTTTTACACTGATATAGCACGTTTATAAATACATTAAATACTCATCGTAGTCGTTCAAACTTATCTAGCTGCCTATTGCTGAGCATAGCTGTTGTGGTGACACTTGTAATACTCAGTAGAGTTCATTGACCTAGATCAGCGCGCAATGGGTTGATCGCGAGTACAAATTAGTGGGAGCACATTTAAATACGAGTACAAGTGAGTACAGATTGAGTACAAGTGAGTACGTCTATAAGTGAGTACAGATTAGTTGAGTACGAATGAGTACGAATATTTATGATGACATATTAGTTTGAGTACACGTGAGCACGATTACAAATGAGCATGTAACTCTAGTATGAGTATGAGTGAGTACGAGTGCATTTTTGTATAGATCAGCTGTTTGAACATGACTTTAAGTTAGTACAGTGTGAAGGTAAAAACTGTGATAGTGGGGTCTTTTTGTTTTGACGACCTATGCCCAAGGGTTGGGTATCATGCGGATCAACTTGTTTTATGTCCCCACGCTTAGGTCATCACGGCGTAATCGCAATTTGGTTTAAATTTTCATAGTAAAAAGAGAAAAATGCGCATATACTCCTGTAAGCTTAGTTATTTACGCCGTCTATTGCGCAAACACAAACTAACTGACAAAAAGATAACACAAGCCGCAACAAATACTTGTTCGACGTAACTTGAAAGCAACCTTGAAGTGGGCTTCTTTGCTCAACATGCCTCTTGCGGAAAAGCAAGCTTGCCAGGAACACTGCACGCCTGTTTGTTTCGATGAGCGAGCTAATGCTGCTTAATTTAATAAGTTGAGCAGACCAAATGAAACGTACGTTCCGCACATTGATGGCTATTATTTAATATCGCTTCAGCATCACTCCACAGGATGGAACGCCCATAGGTCTTCCTTTAGGTTTTCCTTGAGGACTGGTAGGGCGTGGGGCGAAAGGGTGTGGGGGGGGGGGGGGAGGTAATTTTTGCAGCTGATATTTGTGCCTTCAGTTCTGCCTGCTACCAGGTGATTCACAATAAAACTTCTGATAACTATAAGAGTAGGACTTGAAATTGCATGCAAAACGTGTATCAAGCACCCCGTCTCCTTGATCATACGCGTTGTATTTTTACTTTTAAAAAGAAGCCTCTGATTAAGTTTGTTACAGGTCATTGTTTTTAAGAGCAAAAACTACTGGCGATATATATGTTTTCGCTCAACGTCGCTCAGTATTTCTTTACATTGCGTACTGAGGAAAATGGTTCTGCTATCGTACATCACCTTGCCGCCGTAGAAGGGGAGCGCACCCCTATTGTGTTGTATGCATATGGACATGCGTCTACTTGTGCATAGTGCTTTTATAGGGCCCCGTATTTTAGTTATTTGCCTTACTGCTCTTCAGATTTTTATTTCTTTTCCTACCTTCTAAAGTTTCGCTTTGAAGCCTTACGCCGAGAATCAGTTCCCGCGGCCCAATGTACAATGAGTACAATGAGTAATCTTTCCAATGGGCACCTGTTGACGACCGTAAATGTTAAAGTGCGACGCTAGGTCTAATGTCCTTTGTTTAGGCTTAAAGATACGTAATTTTAATGTTTAGCTATATGGCGTGCCGCACAACGTCATACTCATTGTACGTCGAGCTGCGGGTAACAGTTGCGCACATTGGACCTCAAAGCGTGACGTTAGGCTTAACGCCAGGCTGTCACATACCCGTGCCACCACTTCCGTCTGCAGCGCATTAACCCTTGCGGAAGCGAGTTATGAACCGGAAAGCAAGGCAGGTTTCGACACTGTTTGATATTTGCAAAATCAGCTGAGGTAAGTTGAATAGTACTTTTGCACTAGTAAAGAAACTGATGCTGTACTGTGTGGGTGCGATTCCCTTGGTTTGTTTTTAGTGCGAAGCCGTATATGCCTAACCCCTAAGTTTTCATTCCGGGCAAGCAGATTTTCTCGGCGCCGCTCCGGGGCTCTCCTTGCCACCGCCGACCGCTCTATCACAACCACCAATGCCTCTTGCACAAGTTCCCCTATCGGCTGACAACGGCGGTAGCCCCTTATTCGGTAATTGCGGAGAACACACAAAAGCGCGAATGGGCGTAAAAATGACCGAAAGCCACAGCCCCCGTGGCCACCTCAAATTCAACCTCGGCGAGTAGGTGCGATTGCATGAGCCACTTGCCCGGTTGGAACGCCGGCGTGAGCCCATAATTCTTCTTCAACCTTAAAGGCTTTCCGAGCGACATTATCACCGGTGAATTTCACGCCTAAGTATGCACCCATCACCGGTAGCCGGTTAATGCGTGCATGTGTTTCGGGAAGGGGAATGGGAGTGTGGCGTGCACGCACAGCTGGGCTCCATGCTACCACCGATAGTGCCCTTTGTTTTGGTTAAAGATTTAAACGTGGGAGCCTCACGCTTCAATGCGTCCTGTCAGATTCCCTCCGTAATCGAGCAGTTTAGGTCTGGGCTGGTGTGTTACACATACAGTAAGACGCCTACGACGGGGGAGGGAAACGGTCAGTCACATGTTTGTCCGCTAGAACAAAGCTCAAGACCTTCAAGCTTTAACTCTTCCGTTACCGCGGGAAATTGACCAATTTTGAGGGGTCTAACAAAACATTTTTTCTATGTTAAACATATTGATTAGGCACACATTGCAGTGACATAAAATGCAGATTATTCCATGCGCTTTCCAACGACACCAGTTTTAATAATGTTTTTTTAAATAATGATTGCGAAAAAATTATCGAATGCGAAATTTTTGTCCACGCGTCGAAGAAAATAAAAACAAGTAAGTTGTGTATACTAAACCACCAACAGTAGAAAAAATTTAGAATATACATTTTGTAGGTAAACATTTCACAATCCCGTCCCAGAAACAAAATTGAGTTCTGCAGTACAATTTGTCAGATATAAAAGAAAATGTTAGCCCGCCTGGTGCTCGTGTCTTGTGGTGAAGCCCAACCACTATTTCAAATTTTGCTATTTTGGATGGTTCTCTAGAAGAAATCTGGTGGTTTGACATTATTGAAGGTCCCAAGTAGCCTCCACGTGATGTAAAAACACCTTGTCAATGATTATGACCGGCAGAATATTGAAGGCAAGCAAGCGATGTGAAAAAAACCTGCTTGGAGTTGAAAACCAAACTCTTTGGTGGATGCTTGTTGACGTTCTGATGATCACTTATCAGTAAAAACTTTAATTTGCAGTTTATTATCATGTTCTGACTCACTCTGGTAGCCCTGCTTGCAGGAATAAGGTACGGTGCGCTAGAATCATGCCCAGCAAGCTTTCACCAAGCCGCCGTCGGGCTATGAAGCGAGTTGAGCACTAGAGCCTACTACATTGCAGAGCCACCTAACCATTTCGAAAAGAAACAAATACAAGGCTATTGTAGACTTTGTCAGAATAGACAGTACTACTAAGAAGCGACACTAGACCTCCGGAAATACCCTCGCATGAAACCGAAACTGGCCGGTGAACAGCTGGCGGCGTTCAAGGCCAATCGGAAGCGTTCTCCTCGTCTGAACTGATACCCGACGACTTGGTGTTATCGTTTGACTTTCAGCGGAAGCTCTTATCGCAGAAGCAAGGCATAGATAATGCGGAAGCGCGAGCGGCATGCTTGTTTTGAGGAGCAGTAGCGGGCAACGGAGGCGCCATGGCATATGAGCTGTTAGTTGGGTAACTGTGTAATAGCGCCAAATATGAACTTCGCAATGCAAAAACGAAACCGAAACTGCTCGAAACTGGTAAAAAATGCCAGGCACACTTGCTAGACATGCGGAGGACCATCATAAATAAGCTTTGGAAGAATAAAGCTGCCCTTTGTCCGAACCAAAGATCATTAGTGAATATCTGGTTCAATTTTCAAGTAATTATCACCTCTCAACGCTGTCGGATTACAAAGCTGACAACCTTATTTGGTATTTGACTTGCCAGGAGCCTTTTAAGAAAAAATATTATGGTAGTGCAGCCTAACCACGATCTGCATCTTTTTTTGTCATGTGCAGCAGCCACGCCCCCTTCCTCAAAAACACAGGCACCTCAGCTCCCAAAAAACGCCGTCAAAAACCTCAATGTCGCCGGAACGGAAAATTTAAATTGATTCTAAAAGTGCAGTGCCTAGACAAACCACTGGCCGCATTAGGTGTACGAAAAACGATTACAACATGTCGAAATAGGCTACATAAATCATCGATCACCGGTGATCGATTTGAATAGGTTAACCCGCCATGGGACAGAAGCATGTAGTTCGCTTGGAGGAAGAGCGGGAATTGAAGAAACATCGGCCAGAACAAAAGCGCAAATAGGCGCGAAAACAATATAAAGTCGCTGCCACCGCCGTCGCGTCATTTAGTTACAGTTCGTCGTGTAGCTGCGGATCCCTTCCAGATAAATGGCAACTTGCCTGCTTGGAACGTTTACGTGGGGCTATATTACTTGTTTGGCTATGAGGGCTTTTATAGTGACAATTTCGACGGTTTCTACAGCAAAGCTGTTAGCCTCTCGTCGGTCGGAAAATTTCGTGCCACAAACAAAAAACACAGGCAGGAGCCAGTTCTCGCCCAAGACGCCAAGCGCATACGTCAGGCTAGGCACGACCAGCATTTGCCGCCAGAGATGCCCAGCGCAATCCTTCTTCGCAATCAGGCATTCAGCATAGAGTTCAGTGTTCGTTAAAAAAACCACAAAACAACCATCGAAATCCCACGATAGATGATAAGGTTCCTGTGAAAAATGGGACCCGCCTGTGTGTTCGTGGTAAAGACTAGGTTTGCAGCTGCTCGCCAATAAGGGGTTGACGTCATTCGAGGGCATGGAGGAAGAAAAAAGTTAGGAGACGGCGCCACCGGAGAAACGTGAAGCCTATGCATAAAAAGTAAAATCGAAGTCGGCCCAGGGCGTCACTGCACCGCGTGACCCCATCGCGCCGGCGCGCGCCGCTGTGTGAAAGCGCTAGGTGGGGTTTCAGTTTCGTCTGCTCGAAACTACTCTGCGGCCCGCTGTCGCGAAGCCAGCTATGTTTTTTTTTTTTTCACGGCTTGGTCTTTCGCACGTACGCGGCACTCCTGCCCGCACGCACGCGGGAATGAGATCGCCGAGCAGATGAATACGGGAAGGACGGGGAAAAGCTACCGCCAACCAAACCCGAGAGATGCGGTGCAGTGGGAGAGAGAGAGAGATAATACTTTATTTCATTTCAAAAGGGAAGGGGAAACAGGGGTGGCGGGGAGGCTAAGAGCCGCCTCGTTCCAGGCAGCTTCTGGTGGCTTTCAAGATGAAGTCCGCCAGGCTCCTCTGCAGTGGGAGACCAGGGAGACCGCCGCCGCCGCCGCCGGCCCAGTCGACCGTGGAGGGAGGTCACGTGCTGGGCCGACTCCGGTGGCTTGAGAAAGGGAAACGGTGAAGGGAGCAGCTTCAATGTCGGTGGGCTTGCGAAGGCTAGCTGCGTGACATCATGCCGTCTCCTAACTTTTTCTTCCTCCATGTTCGAGGGCGAGCGAATGCGTCAGGCTCTGCCTCCAGAGAAACCGAACGCTAGTGGCTAGCCCGTCGAGATGACGATGAACATTTCATACCCTCCCACATCCGCGTGTGTAATGGTTTACAATTAATGAAACCTGGACAACCTCAAGAATCCCGGCCGAATGGAAGCACTCAATAGTTATCCCTTTAGCTAAACCTGGAAAACCTCCTAACCGATTAGAAAATCTCCGCCCAATCTCCTTGACACTCACCATCTGCAAACTAGCAGAACGAATGCTGGCGACACGTCTTTCTTGGTGGCTGGAGAAGCATCGCAAATATCACCCAGCACAAATCGGGTTTCGTCCTGGTCTTGGCACGGAAGATGGTTTGGCGATGTTGTCCGAAGACATCTTGAATGTTTCATCCTACAGCCACGCCACTCGTACAATACTGGCAACTGATATTTCGAAGGCGTATGATAATCTATCCCACGACGCTATCATACGTGCTATGCTTGAGTTGGGCCTGCCACGTCGTGTGGTTGATTACGTGGCCGCCTTTTTAAAAAACCGTACATTCGCTGTCCGTGTAGAAGGGAAGCCAGTAGGACTGTTTCACTCAGTGCGTGGCGTCCCCCAGGGAGCTGTGCTGTCACCAATACTCTTTAACATTGTATTTATTCACTTAGCGTGGCAGCTCGGCACTGTGCAGCACACACGCTTGCTCATCTACGCGGATGATGTCACAGTATGGTCGACGCACAAAAACGTACAGATGCAGTATACAGCGCTGCAGAAGGCTCTTGAAGTTATCCAGGCATTTGCAGCGAAGGTTGGTCTAACTGTATCCGCCGAGAAGACGAAGTACATGACAGTCGCTAACAAAGCTGGCCGCAAGAAGCTCGCCGCCCACCTTCCATCTATACGCATAGGCGCTCATCAGCTTGCTGAAGCAACACAGCTCCGTATTCTGGGCCTGCATATTCACCAGGCTGGTACCGCTACAGCATGGCTGAAAGTAGTGAGGCAAACGGCGGCAAATACCATTCGCCTGATCCGCCGCATTGCGCCAAAAGCGGGCGGTGCAAGAACTGAGGTCGCTCGTAGGCTGGCGTGCGCTGTGCTCCAACCACGATTGGTTTATGAAGCCCAGTTTCAGCGCCTAACCGTATCCCAACATGCTAAACTGGAAGCTATTAATAGAGAAGCCATGCGAGCCATCACCGGTCTCCCTCGCATCACCCCGATACCGGTCCTTCAGGAACAAGCTCAGCTCAACACAATTGACGAGCTCATAAATCAACGCCGAGCTGTGCGACTGTCAAAGTATGCATATCTGCAGAACGGCCATGCACTGTACGACCACTTCAACCCGGGCAACTTGGCACCTCCGGAAAGTCAGGATGAGCTTCCACCCTGGGGTTATACGATTATAACCTCCAACAAAACAAGCCATCTGCAGAGAAGGCGGACCAAGGAGGGTAAAGCGCAGCTCTCTCCCCTCCCAAATCACCCGGGACCAGACGATCAATGCCTCCTATACACCGACGCTTCATGCACAGGAACGCATGGAGTCACTGCGTGGACCAGCCCCACTCATCCCAGCATCGAAGGCAGTATTCCCTACGCCTCTGCCACATGCACCCCAATCCTGCTGGAATTGCAGGCTATCCACGACGCCCTACTATGTGCAGCCGCTTCCAATGAAGACTTGAATACCATCAATCTTCGTACCGACTCTACGCAAGTGATCCACTATTTGAAACAGGTTGCGCAGACCCCCATCATCTGCCAACGCATCCACCAACTCCACAGCAAAATGCCATCCAAAGTGGTTGTGTCATGGGTTCCCGGTCACGCCAGTATTGCAGGAAATGAACGGGCTGACTTCCTGTCACACAACTGCCCGGCCCCATCATCCCCCGCCCAGCTCCCAAGTGACCCATGGGCCACAAGAATGGCTGCAAAGGAGGACCTTCGACGCCGAACGCGTGCTCTCATACCTCCGTGTTCGGTTCTCCTCCCCCTCAATCTTACCAGGATGGAGGAGGTTGTACTACGAAGGATCCGACTGGGCGTGGCTCTTACTCCTGCCCGCACGAGTGGATGGAAAGGGGACTACCGAGGACATGTGAAATGTCCAACCTGATGTGAGGAAACGGTTCCGGCAGACCTTCACCACCTACTATGGACATGCCCTGGAACTAAGGACATTAGAAGAAAATGTTTGATGGCAGCAGGCCTAAATTTGCGGCAAGACACGCATTACCATCGGTGGCTCCATGGTCCTGCCTACCATTCCCTACTGGACTATATCCGGGAGGCCAACCTAGTTTCCTGGATATAGGTCGGACCCGCTTGGTGTCTACAAAGCCTGGAGGCTATTAAATAAACGAACAAACAACAACAACAATAGCTTCGCTGGACATCCACTTTCCCAGGGCGTGATGGCGGCCATTTTTTTTAATTCTAAACCCCCGCACATAACCGGTTGCCAGCATGCATGGCTTGGGGGAGGGGGGCGTGGACGCGAAGCTATAGGTTTTATGCCCTTACTGATGACATGTCGGTTGTGCTGGCGCGATGTTTAGGCGTGGATGTCAAACAGCCAAATTCGGCCTGTTCGGTGTCCCTTCAGCGGTCGAGTGGATTGGGTTGGTGTGTTACACAAACAGTAAGATGCCCACGCAGCGGAAGTAGAACCCACAGCGCCTAGTTTGTCCGCGAGACCGACCCTCGGGTTCTTCCAAGTTTCATTCAGTTAAATGGCTAGGAAGTATGCTGAATAGCAAATTACCAGCAACCGTGTGCACTCCGTGGACTGCGCCCGCCTTCGCAGATCATTTTGTTTCTCATTCGCTGTTTTTCGCAGTGTCGTAACAAGTTGCCCATTCTTTTACACTTGGAATTTTTATGCCTAGATGTACTGGTAAGAAGCTGTGCGCACAGCTCCTTTTTTAATCCTTCACTGCAGTAAGTGAAAGTGCGACAAATATTAAAAAAGTTCAGCTTAAATTTTAACTGGTGTAGTTACATGAGACTACAAGGCGAGAGATACATAAACCACCGGGAAAGGCCTAATGCCTGCGTCGGCATGTCGTACACCAAGGGCTCCTCGTAGTTCACATCCACCACAATGAGGGGATCACTGTCACGGGATAAAACTCGCAGTCTTATCGGTGCAACATCAGAATCAAAACTAAGGCCCTGTGCGTGTATTCATTACGGTAACATCGTTACTTCAATCTACATCGCACTTTACAGTATAGAAGTTGCCCAAGCACACGTAATAAAAACCACTTTGTGGGTTACCATACCGTGTGCTGCGATCATCAACGACTCTGTATAATCGCAAACAATTTGTATTTACCAATGTAGACGAGTATGCTTGCGACGAGCCTGGGGTGGCCAAAGCGACAGTGGAAACGGACCATACCGCTATCGCTGCACCTATATCTGGATGGTTGGTTTACTTCTTACTTGCTTCGCGTCCGCAAAGATGATGCCGACAATGATAATAGTTAGCCTCACTAGTTGAGGTATAAGAGTTCCGCCACTGAAGCACGCAAGTCAGCAACGGCGTCCATTTTGGCGTTTATCAGTGTTGCGAGATTGCCGCTTCTACGGCAATGTACTTGTACCGGGTCATTTGTTAACAACACTGCCGAAGATGCAGCAAAACGGCATCCTCGGACACACTTCTGCTGCTGAAATGCTACTACACGCATTATCTTTGAATCGCACGCGGAACGACGTCAGTCGTGCGAAGCCGCAGAGCAGGGAGGACAAGCTAAGTCTACCACATTGTACCGACAGAAAACGCGTAAACAACAAAATGGCGGCGCCCATGAACTCCCGCAGTGTAAACAAGTGTCACGTGATGCGAACTGACCAACGATCATGGCGGCGGCACGGAACAATAGGAGAAAAGAGTGCCGTTACTCTGTAACCTTATCTGTCACACTAATGATAGTCACTCCTTGCGAAGATACAACGCAATATCCGGGAACTTCACATGAATGGCTTCACAGAAATAACAAAAATTTCGTCATTCATACCAGCGGGAAATGCGTGTGCCGTAGAAATGAACGAACACGCCCACGGAGGGGATCGATGGCGACTGTTTCCGCTCTTTTCCATCGCCTCTTTGTATTTCGATGGCAGAAACATCCCCCGCTTCAAAGCGGATTGCTTAAAAGCGAGCAACCGAGGAAACAGAATGGCCTGCCGGTCGACCGGCTGCTCTACGGCGCACTCCCCACGGGGGTTCATTTCAGGCGCGCCCGAGGAGTTGTCGAGAACTTATTAGCGCGAACTGCCAGAGACGTGTTCCCATCCGGCAAATTACACGCCCCTAACGAGGCCTCCTTTCTTTGCTCGCTTTTATGTGCGCTCGCCCCGACCCGATTCGGCAGCTCGTTTTGTAGCGTGCGAGTGGCCAATTAGCGAACACTCTGTGCTGCTTCCCTCAATGGCCTAAATTAAGTGGTCCCAGGGCGGATCGGACTACCGCCCAGGGAGGGGGAGACCTGTTCGCCGACGCCCCTGTTCTTATGTTGGGCGCAATATTTCTCACAGCATTTGGCACACGGCGGGAAGCCTGTGTTGCTAAAGAGCTCGTAAAAATGGGATTAGGCAACTGAGGCCAACTTAGGCGGTAACAGTTAAACCTGTATGTAACGAACCTCTATGTAACGAATTCCTGGATTTAACCAAGTTTTTCAATTCCCCATTTTTACCTTTATTGAAGCCGACGTGTTTGCGACCTCTACCTAACGAAGGAGCTGCGATGGTTAACCTGGATGTAACAAAGTCGCTACGCTGACGAGTCAAGGTTTCTTACCCTTTTTCTGAAAAATCGGTAGGCGAAATGCACTAATTTAGCGAATTTCGCCCGCACCGCAATCTCTCGTGAGTTTCCACGTGTGAGTGCGGTGTCGGTTAGGTGCTAGGCTCGCCTGTCGACGGGCAGTCGCGAGTGTCCCCTGATATCTGTGGCATGGGTTCGTGGATGATTTCTGCTGCCCTAGTACGAAAAGGTTTGTCTTTTCAAGACAAGCTCTCGATTTTAAATGCCGTCTCCGCCGGCGAGGAACAAGAACGTCACCGCCCGGTACAGTGTCCCAGCTAGCATCCCTTCAACAATTTCGCATGCAGAAAAGAGCATGAAGTTCGTGAAAAGGTGCCCTTTCAGCATACGTTTGGTTCTCTAAGCGTGTTAAGGCACCGAAAAGCATCAAAAAGCGAAAGTGACACTGAGTTCCGTTTGTGAATTCGGGGGCCGTGCAGTAGCAGCAAGCGCAAATCACGCAGTTTTTCAGTGTGAAATATATCCTTGAGCAAGGGCGAGTTCAGCGTCACTGATGCCTAGCATATTGGTTTCGTTCTTTCTTCATTCCCGCGGGCCTTAACTCGAAACCTGCATGTAACGAAAACCTGGATGTAACAAAAAAAATGCGAATTTTTGTCAACTTCGTTATATCCAGGTTCAACTGTATACCTGTCTACAATACGGCGACAGAACCTCTACCGATTGGAAGTTAGCTTCTACGAAATGAAGATGTTTTTTGCCTTTGCTTTTTTTTACCTCCCCTGAAGGGTCATGCGTGATCTGAACGGGCACATTACTTATTGCGGTGATCGGGGTTATAATGAGGCTACCAGCGACGTGCTTCTATGTGACGGGAACCTCAAGTGAAGCTGGCAGCAGGATAAAAAGCGTTTGGTGTTGTTGACACGATAATGTCGTTTTGTTTTATTACTTCTGAAACTAACCGGAATTGACTTCGTTTTGTACGTCTGTTGCCACCATTAAAGTGCACCCATATTGCCTACGTGACCGGTACCGTACCTAGAGGTTACAAGGTATTTATGCATTTTCTGACTTGTGTATTTTGATGCATACACTTTGTTTCAACTCCTTCTTAACAGTACACTGCGCCATTACCTGAGCATTGGGCAATGTGGAATACACGCGAATACACTAAACATACCAAATGGAACAAAAGCGATTCAGTTAAACCTCAATGTAACGAAGCTCTATGTAAAGAATTCCTGGATTTAACAAAGCTTTTCCATTCCCCATTGCCAGCCCCATTGAAAACATGCGTTTGCAACCTCGGTGTAACCAAGGAGCTGCGACGGTCAACCGAATTCGCTACGCTGATGAGACGCTGTTTTTTGGATTTTTTTCCGAAAAATCGGCTGGAGAAGTGCACTGATTTAGCGAACTTCGCCTGCAGCGTAAACTACTGTGCGTTTTCATTGTGAGTGCGGTGTCGGCTAATTAGGTGAGTATGTTGGGTTAGGCGATGAGTTCTACCGCCAGCAAACGAAAAGTTTTGTCTTCACAAAACAAGCTCACAATTTTAAATGCCGTCTCCACCGACTAGAGAGAACAACGTCGCCGACCGGTACAGTATGGATAAAACCCTCTAAAAAATTTTAGCGTGGCAAAGATCATCAAGTTCGCGAAAAGGCACTCTTTCAGCATAAGTCTGGTCCTTGAAACGGGTTAAGGCACCGAAAAGTGCCATAAAGCAAAAGTCGTATTTACGTTACGTCTGTGAACACGGGGTTAAGTGACTTGTCATACTCGGAATGGAAAGGGGGGAAAATGGTAGGTCAGGGAGTGTGAGAGGAAGAGGCGAGGAGGCAAGGAGCCCGCGATCAGGCTTTGGGGGGGGGGGGGGATATTTCAAGAAAAAACCGTGGTTACGGATGTTCCGGGAATCAACCCCGAGACCTTTACGTCGTGAAATCGGCAACCTAACCACTGGGCCACCCAAAAGGTCCGAGCGGTACGGGGTTAGCAGCGGCCGGAACAATACCATGTGCAACCAATTAAAAAAAAACTGTTCCCGTGGTCGGAATCTAAGCCGGGCCCCTCGCGTTAAGAAACCGGCGTCTATCCGACTGCGCTATCAGCGTATTCGGGGCGCTCAGCATTTCCTTTGGGTTGGTAGCGCGGGCGTTGGCTTTGGACTTCGGCTTAGTTGCAGTGGTTGTTGAATCCCCGCTGGGGTATGCGCCACCGCCACCACCATTGTCATCATCATTAGCACATGATCCCTACCTTTAAAGTGATTCATCACGTAGCGGTCAGCCATGAACCCGAACCCTGCTGCCTGTCTCCTCCTTCCGTAACAGTGGTCTTTAGTTGCGAAATTTGGAAGTTGTGATTTTGGAGTTTAGGAGTGGGGACTGTGGACATTGATTTAACACAGTTAGCATAGAGAAAGCTTCGCTTTTTAACCATATTTCTCTTAAGAAAGGGGCGGACTTAGGAAAAGTCAGCTCCAAGCTAGTGAAGGTAACCAGCTTCGCTGTTTTAGGGGTGATGCACCTTAGGACCTCGCTTTGTCCGGGGCTTGGCTTCCATGTACACAGTGTTGCGCATGCGCGAGGAGCATTGGATTTGGATTGGATTGTATTCGATTGAATTGGATTAAATTAAATTGTATCGGATCGGATTGGAATCGTATATTCTGTACACACGCGTTGACACTCAAATTCATTCGCGAGTGGGGTGTGCCACGGGTGATTTACGGTAAAAACGATCCCCAGTGCTTCACCCACTCGTCATAAATCACTTCGTGGAGATGCGTGAGTTTTTTTCAAACTTCGCACCTCAATTGCAAAGGTGCTCCTAATGTTTTTGATTCCGGGTTCATTGTTACGCATTGTTTTTGCTAACGAAACCACGCGGACAGCTTGCAAGATTAAAACGCCCTATGAACTAATTAAAGCGGTCAATTTTATGGGACACCATTAATCAGTTAAATCATGAAAACCGCAATTCTCTGTAACAATTCTGGGGGTTGCAAATAATCAATTTTGTTTCCAAACAGCTTACTGTCCTTGGTCAATTTCAGAACAACAGTGAACAAACACGGGGCGCTAGTGTCAAGTTGCGCACGAAGCTTTTTTCATCGGTCCTACCCACCCAAACCGGGCAAAAAACATTGAATTTATGATATGAAGAACAGCACGGCGTAGGGGCACAAAAATAACGCATACAATTTTATAACGTGGGATATTAGGCTATTCACCAGAGAGCGAAATCTTTCGACACCAAGTTCGCATACAAAATCGCAGCTGCACGTTCACCGAATGAAAGTGAACTAAAGATGGGGGCGGTCGGCTTTGAACTGCATGACCAACAAAAGGCGAGAAAAACCATCAAATCTCCACACGATTGGTAGGTTACCATGGCCGATTGAGCCTACGTGTAAATTAGATTGCAAACCCTTGTATTTCAGTTAGACAGCAGTTGAGGGGAGGATACCGTAAAACGTGGGCCCAGGAGGCAGGGCTGCTGAGTCACTACGCCTGTAAGTCTAGAAGTGCCACTGCGGCGCAGACTGATGATGTGTTTATAACATTAGCATTTAACCGGCATCTCCCTTACGTACTACTGACGCTTCATAGGGAGCTATAGTTGAGAAAGAGACAAAGACAAAAAATTTTGGTGTTTTGTTTGTTTAATGTTTTCGGCGTTTTGTCTGTATTTGTTTTCAGTATTTTGTGTGTTCGTTGTTTCCGGTATTTTGTTTTTTTTCCTTTTGGGATTTTAGTATTTTGTGTCCTTATTGTTTTTGGTGGTTTTTGTGTGTTCGTTTTGTTTTTGGTATTTTGTGTGTTTGTTGTTTTGGTATTTTGTGTGTTGTTTATTTTTGTTATTTCCGCGTTTATTACTTTTAGGTGTTGGTTTGCGATGGTGTATATGTGTATGCATGTATTGTGTGTAAAGACCTCGTGTGTATACATCTTTTTTGTGTGCGTACACACGCGCATTCTGTGTAACATGCGAGTACATCTACATATACGATGCGTGTGTATAGCGACAGAAATTGTGTACACAACATGCTCATATGCATTCGCGTGCATGCATGCATGCGTGCAAATGTACATACACACAACGGGCGCATGCGTGCATCCATGAGTGCGCAAGCGCTCATAGCTGTTCGGCAGCCCATGCACATCGCCTCTGTGCGCCTCTTGACCTTGCCAGGTCAAGGTCCTAGATGCCAGGTCGTGGTGCAATGCGCCCTCTTAAAACTAACCATCTTACTTTATATACATCTTAGGTTCTACATATACTTTGAATACATTTGCGGCTGAGAGACATTAAGATGAACATTCAGTGTTTACTGCAGTTTGCAAAGAAGGAACCATTCCGGAAACGCAGAGAGGTTAAATCCTCAGTCTTAAAAAACCTGGTATAAGATGACCAGCCAGTGCCGTTGGTATAGGTAGGAGCACCATGGTGCCCCTCACGGTACTGTTATCGCTAGAGACCGGAACTTTAGGCACGAAAAATCGAGGTTTTAGGCGCCTATAATAGGCATTGAAACGTTCCATTTAGGCAAATATCGCAACTAAATACTGTTGTTTAGCCACATATGAACTCCATTCCTATTTACTTAAGCAGCGCAATTGACGACAAATGTTTGACTTGCAGTAAAAACAGCGGACAAGTTTTGTTCGGTGGGAAAGTGATTTTATTTTCTTCGGGAAAATAAGCCACACAATAGTTGCTATTTTAACAGATTTACGTGAAATGCAGGGTGATTCCCAAACAAACGGCAGGCTAAATAGCCCTGACGAACCAGACCCATCTCAATGTTGTTCTGCTTGAAGGTGTCTCATTTAAGTCAATAATTCTGCGCGAAAAGAAAACAAACATTGGCGCCAATCCACGGTGTGAAGGTGGTTGGAAAGCAGAGCTGTAAATGACACTAACAACAATTTCCCATGCGACGTCACTTCAATTTACACACGTGGTTCTACCAAGAGTGAAACCAGAGATTCTGCCAGCCGTTACCTGAAATTCGCAGGGTCGGCGTCCCGAACGCAGAAGTGGCGGACGCCTCCGCTATAGCCCGGCCGTGAGTCGGGAGAATGGAAACGGAGAGGGGCGTTTTTCGAAAGGTGAGACAGCGGAACCTAGCCATCCTGATGTGCTAGCTTGGGGCTACACTACCGCGCCACACAAGTGCAGACACGGAAACAATTCGGCATGTGAGCTTAGTCATTCCTATTTATACCAATTTAAGCTAGTTAGTTTAGTAAATTTGAGAATTGCGAGAAAGCTGAGGGAACTTTTATTGTCGCGTTTCATCACAAGCAGCATTCCTTTCGCGGAAATCGGGAGGCTCAAATCATCTATTTTTTTTCACTGTGAAATAAGCCCTTGAAGTGTACATGAGTTCACCATCACTAGTTGTCTAGCATTTTGGTTTATTGCTGCTTCATTCGCGCGAGCTTTAACTCGAAACCTTCATGTAACAAAAAAATTCGAATTTTAGACAACTTCGTTATACCCAGGTTTGCCTGTAACCCCCCTCCCACACACACGAACACACTTGAGCTACAAGCACATACTAAACATAAATAAAATTGGCAATATTTTGTATGTATACATTTGTGATACTGTTTAGGTTATATGAAACACTTACAAGCAAGCAATTATAAAGCAATAATAAAGCAGGCCTATTATCATTAAAATTGAAATCCCAAAATGCATTCTTGGAAGGTTTGACTCGAACCAACGCTTCCTGAAAGATGGCTTAACAAGCCAACGTCAGAGACAACGCGAAAAAGTTCAAAGGATTTGTTGAGACCAGCAAAGCCCAAGAATATTTGATTCCGCGGGAACGCATCCTTTTCCGGGAACGCATTCAATAGCAAGACGGTGGCGCTTTGGTGGCTTGTTTTCGTGTAAAAACGAAACTTACAGGAGGGAACGCCGAATCGTAAACAAGAAATGGTCTGGAGAGTCCCCGACTACGTGATGTACAAGGCCAAGTACCAATCCTGCTCAATGGCATCTATAGCTCTCAAATTGCCTCGCTCTACTTGGTTTAAAATACACAGTGCAAAAATAAGCGCACAACCCCAGAATAAACACACGACTAATATTTCTACGAAAGGGTTTCCAGACATGTATAAAAGGTAAATATCATAGGCAAGGCGCATTTCACATGTTTGTTTATAAAAACGCGACTGCTCAACCCAGTTATCAAAAGTACGACCTTGTGCGTTGGTGAACTCCTTTATGCCTGTGGCATCGTCTTTGATACATATATTACGAGGGACATTTAAGTGCCTAAATACATATCTATAATTACCTAGATCAAGATCAAGCCACCCTGTACATATTTTTACAAAATTGACAGTGCTTACTGAACACAATTTCGCGGAGATTGTGAACACTAAACAGAAATTTGATGCTTACACAAGTTTCTTCATCATCTAGCTACCTAGCGGTTTTTTTATATCTTCAGGCAGCTTGCCGCATTTTCTTGCAGCCTACATCGTATTGTAAAATTTTGCAGTATCCTGCGGCAAATTTACGGAAGCTCCTTCCAATATTTTGCGCGTTACCTTCTCTTAAATTACGCGATCGGAAGCTGCGATGGGTAATTTGACTATGTAGGTTTTGCTGTCTCTCTCTGGCTCTCTTTTTCTTTCTCAGCACTTCCTCTATCTATTGCGGCTTTCTCGGCATTGTCTACACAGTGCCCAAATGTTCGGGAGCACTCTAATGATGTAATCAATCTAGAGGTAAAGCCATTTTTATGTGAAGCTTCAGACGTGAACCGTTTAATATCAAGGTTCTAAACTACAATGTACCGAGCGTAATTTAGCAAATTAGTTGTTTTATGTATATCTGCCCCTTCATTTTGAAACTATCGTTCAGGCGCATTAAACCATATGGCCCTAAATACTGTCCGAACAATTAGATATTTCGTTCTACAGAGGAAATTGAGAAGCTGTAAAAAACTAAGTAACACGTACACTCTTGTATTACTTTTAGACTCCCTCGCAAGCCGTTTTTGTACCCATTTTTATTCTTATTCCGTTTCGAGCCTGCACCTCTTAACGGCGAAAAACTACACGTGTTCGTTCAATAGAATTTATGCGAGAGGTTATTCGCCTAAATCTCCTAAATTCAAATCGCTTTAAGAATTCTCATAACTGATTGAATCCGCACTCCATATGCGCGTATTCTTAGTAGGGGGATTGATTCTGCTTGCAAAAAAGCGCTGCTTCTCAAAATTCGTCGCGCCGGAAAGCGATTTTCACTGTGCAAACAACCATTCTCTCACCGAGTATGAACCGTCCCTAAAAAATATTTCGCCCGGAGGCATAAACAATAGTGAAGCAGTTGCCAAAAGCAGCTGCTTTCTTTTCCATCTCGGCTCAAAGGCACTGTCCTCAAGTGCCGGCCTAGCCATAGGGAGGATCTCGGAGGAATCTCAAGATAGGAGGACAAGGCCCGATTGTCGGATTATTCCGGCCCTCTTGACTGGGTTTAAAAATAACACTAAACCTCTTATTGCGCTTTACTTTTTTCGAGGAAAACGGCGGTAAGGATTCCTTGGGAAGAAGCTCTCGTAAGCGTCAAGCACAGCGTTGCCAGCCTGGCGAGAAAATAAGCATCCCGCCAGTGCACATATCCTAGGCTACTAGAAGCAGCCCGAATTTTCTCGAGTGATCCAGAATCTGGAATCAGAGAGGAACGGCGAAAGGAAGCAAGAAGAAGAGCAAGAGGTGTGCGGGTGACGCCTACAAAGCCTTTAAACGTCGTAGGTGAAGAAATCTAAAAGCCCTGACGCGCCCCCTCTCCGCAGTAGCCTCTGCACACTACCTGCACTACCAGATACTTGCGGTAAGAAGGTTTCAAGCCACCTCTCGTCGTACAGCCTGGCGAATAAACGAGGACGCAAGAAGAGTTCATAATTGTTTAGTTACCCTAAACTGTCGCATATATGCAAGCGGGATGTTCCTCCTGGTCAGTATTGTTATCGTTATTAATAGAAGTGTGGTGGTCAGGCTTGTTCCCTGAGGCGCCCGTAAGTCGGCCGACATGAGGCCAACGACACTGGCACTCCACGGCTAATCACGCTGATCAACGCTCCTAGTGACTGCGAATGCTTATATTTTTGCATCTTCCTCACTCGGAAGAAAAAATCTACTAAGAAAGCCAAAAAAGCAAAAACAAATTTGGCAGCAGGGATTGCCGAGCGTGGCAGAGCCCGACCGGCTCGTCAGTCGTAGTCCTCTTGTTTCCAATAAATAGATGTGAAACAGGCTTGTTCCCATCGCGACACGTCTGTTTCAGTCATAACAACCACCCATTACTGCGATTTGGTAATCGGAGGAATTTTTTCGTCACCTCGTGTATTTTTTATAAGACGTCCCAGAAATAATTTGTAGCTGGGGGAGGCGTTTACATTAGTCTTCATAGAATTCCTGTCCTCTAAGAAAAAGAATGATTAACTAGAAAGCGCATTGAAATTACTATATCCATGTGCCAAATGTGCACTCAATAAACTGGTAGGCCATAAGTTTCGTTGTACTGATGACGTTTAGTCAACGATTAGAAAAAGAATGTATATAATCTACATCAGGATGTTACAAAGAACTTTTCTTTGGTAAACGTAGGATATTTAGAATTGTGGAGAAGAAGAAATGAAACATATTGAACATGGTTTTTAAAAGCTGCCGCAATAAAGGAGCGGCTGTCTTTACTCGACTGCAGCCTACAGATATAAGCATGTACAACAATTCTGCTTTGAAATTGAAACTGAACTTTCAACAGCGAATCACCAAATTCTCCGAAAACCCTTATTGAAAGTGTATTCCCCGAAAACTGCCTCGTCGACTGATTTCGTGGAAAAATAAGGGGTCAAAGGTCGATGTCGTATACCTTCTACAGCGATCGCTCCTTTCCCCCCCCCCCCCCCCCCCAAATGCAGATCTGTTCGAATGTGCGAACACTTGTTGTAAGCCAGTTACGAAAACATCGCTGGAGTTTGAATCGGCTTATATTAAGCTAGCGTGCGGAATGCTCAAGAAAACTTGGAGTCGGTTTTAGACGACTGTATGCGACACCGTAGTTCCCAGCAGGGTTAATGTCTTTTTTTTTTCAAATATAGATATGTGTTCGTCACAAAGAAACCTCCTAGAGGTCAACGAGCCAAATCATTTCTGCGTACATTTATTGCAATGCGTGTTTTCTTGTTTTGTTAGTATTCTTAATATTTTCATTCAACTTTGCATCGTTGCCACATATCAGCATTTCTCTAATGAGTATCAGAGTACGAGGACCACGTCTGTTAGCATGCGTCACTGATAGGAAATATATTTGTGTACATACGTGTGTGGGTGCTTGTATGTGCGTACGACATGTGTTTGCGTTGCGTGTTTCCGACGCTATCTCTTTATTTCTGTACTTTCAAAGGTTTGTGCATCGTACTTTGCTTATAAATAACACTGTCGAAGTAATTACCGTAAGAATACCAGTAAACGAAAGCAAAAGAAAAGACGATGTTACAAAGTAGTAGTAAAGACGTTTCTGATAACTTTCACCAGGCTTTTCCGTTTACTATACGTAAGCAGACAAAAGTGCAAGAAGTTTTTTTGATTAGCTTAGCTACGACTTCGGTTACAACGGAGATACGCTGATCATGGCGTCGTTTATTCTATCGTCCATATCGACAAGCGCGACGTTCAGCATCGATATTGGCCGAAGTACTCGGCCCACCCCTTCCATGAAATTGATGTGAGACGATAAAGTCGACAACGCCGATAAGCTGCACAAACGCGAGACTATAAGGCCACGTAAGCCGGAACGTAGCTATAAATAGGGAGCATAGAGTTTATCGCTATATACACTAGAGAGGAATCTGGCGCTAGCGTTCATGGGGCTAACATCTAGGCCGCCTGCCGTCACACGCCGTCGTTACACCGTGCACTTGCCTTATTTTCATCGCTGGCATGAATTAGAAATTTTTAGGGGCCGCAAATTTAAACATTAAGCCACAAAAAACGAAGAGTGTGCAATCATGTAATTATAAAATAAAACACGCTGTTTTAAAGCTAAATAAAAAAAAATAAAGCGCGTTCTTTTTAAGGAGACTCAGCCGAAATGCTTACGGCTACTATTCTGCAGACCAAGCTGGTAGTTAACAATTCTGTAAAATTTTTGGAGAAACTTATTAAAAATCGTATTTTACCAATATTTCAAATAATAAATATTTTAAAAAGCTCAGAAAAGTTCTATAATCGTACCTTTGAAAACAAGCACCTCGCCTAACCAGTGTTCGAGCTCGCCGGAACTCGTCCTCCCACTTGCCTATAATGTAGCTCAGCCGTTTCTGCACGAACTAATGGAGGGAATTTCGAGTTTCCAAGGGAACCGAGAGAAACGAAGCGAAAGAAGCGAATCAAGTTTGCCATTTCGGCCGGAGCAGCTACCTAGTAGACATAGCACTGCGTAGTGAAGAAAGCAAACGCAAGAAGACGCTTAAGAATCCGATAGACATACCAAGCCATCAGCTCTGGTCTTCACATAACCCCCCCCCCCCCCCCTCCTTTCCCCGCCATGGATTCCCAGGTTTCCTCTCTAGAATACTTACTAAAAATACTTACTAAGTTGCCTGTCAAAACTCTTTCAATCTTAACGCCGACAATTTCATTTCTATGTTACAGTTTTATCTTTCGTCCACCACAGTTGACATTAACGATCACTTGTTCATCCAAAAGCAAGGCGTGTGCATCGGTTCATGTATAGATTATCCTCTGTTGACAAGTACATTGATAAGCACCTTGATGCAGACTATCATGCTAAAATTTTTAGATACGTTTATGATTTTCTTGTGGTTTTAAAAGATGTGCACCATTCGGACGCTAACAGCGATGTCAATACTGTGTTGGAAACCTTCAAACCATCGGATTGGGTCTACAGTTCAGTTTTGAGTTGTCAGAGAGGGGATGCTTGCAATTTCTCGACGTCAACATGTCCTTTCAGAAAGAGCAGGTTTCTTGGATGTAAAAAAAGCCCTGTTCCAAAAACCCATTACTTAACTATGATTCGGCACATTCAAAAATTGCGAAAAGTGCTATATCAAAGAACTGCTGGTGGAGTACGATAAACAAACCTGCTCACACCGGACTCCCTGTGTACCGTGCACAACGACAGGTGCAACACCTGATTGCTGTTGGTTTTCTGGAAGACACACTGGCCTCCGTTGCAGGGAACCTCGTAAAAGAGGTGCAGGCTACCAGCGTTGCGGACAGCGCCTCAGGCGAGCCTGGCACAACGCGGCCTTTGCTGGTCCCTTATGTGCACCAGTTGTCAAGGCCGCTGGAAAGGTTGGTGTCAACGTGGTTTTCTCTGCATTGGGCCGGTTATCACGTATGTGTGACATCGTGAGAAAGAACCGGAAAGAAACAGGTTGCACGTTGATCGGTTCGTAGACTGTAAGTTTGGCGTGGTATACAAGACACCATTTCCCTGTGGCAAATGTTACATCGGCCAAACAGGACGGTGCTTATACGACCGACTGCCTGAGCACAGAGCAGCCGAGCAATCAAATGCTAGAGCTTGAAATTTGCGGATCATTGCCACCGCTGAAAATGTGTTACTAAGTTTGATAACACAAGTTTTACGCAGCTTTCGTGCGCAAAGTGACAGAGAAATATTCGAGGCATACAAAATCAACAATGAAGCAGAGAGATGTATAAGCACCCTGTGACTGGCATTACATAAAAGAATCTGAATTACATAACAAGAAATGCGCCTAGGGATGTAATGTGCGCAGATGTACGTAAAAACCCGCGTATAATACGGACCCGCGTATAATACGAGGTGCAATTCTGGGACAGCAAAATCAGAAAAAAAGTTTTCATCCGCATATAATGCGTGGTAAAGAGCCCAGAAAACATTTATTTTCACTGCAGTTACCGTTCAGTCATTTTCAGTTTTCGCTGGCACTGTCTCCCGACTTCCGTCCAGTCATCGTCAGGTTCGCTGCCGCTGTCTCCTGAAGTCGTCTTGTCGGAAATGTTTTCCCACAGAAAGTGGTCCTCAGTGCCAGCAAAGGCGTTCGAGATGCCGCATTTCTTAAAAGAGCGACTGACGAGCTCCTCTGGGATGCTGGCCCACGCATCCGCGATCCAGCCACAAAGCACCGCTGGAGACCCGCGTCAGCCATTCGGTAGCTGTCACTTACGGGTCTCCTGACCTCATCCACTCTTACTAGCAGGACCTGATGCAGTCTTTGAAAGGCTTGTTGATGCAAACGTCTAGCGGTTGCAGCTGGGGTGTCATTCCTCCTGGCATGACAATGAGTTTGGTGCGGGGTTCGCGCAACAACTTCTTCACGGAATCGGCCAGGTGGCAGCGAAAGGCGTCCGACACGAGCACTGACGGGAATC
Organism: Haemaphysalis longicornis; assembly: GCF_048455015.1. Taxonomy (NCBI): domain Eukaryota; kingdom Metazoa; phylum Arthropoda; class Arachnida; order Ixodida; family Ixodidae; genus Haemaphysalis; species Haemaphysalis longicornis. Next base: position 167,162,812 of record NW_027526295.1, read on the forward strand.
CCCAACAGTGCTCCAGGCCGCCGACACAACACAGACTTTATCCAGTCAAGCACCAGTTGCTTTCTTCACCCACGAATGCTGCCGTCGGTGACGCCGAACTGCCGTCTGCGGCGCAATTCCTGATGGTCTCGGCACATAAAATAACCTTTCCTTTAATTGCATCCGAATACTGTTTTCGTGCACCCGACATCGTGATAGACTTGCAGTGAACGTGCCGAGATCCTTCGCGTGGTCAAAACAATCAAAATGGCGCCGGCTGAAAGAAGCAGCAGCCAGCTAACGCCAACGCAAGAAGGCGCACCCTCCGCTGAAGCCGAAAGTGCAAATTTTCGGCTGAAAACTTTGGGATCCACATATAATACGAGGCACAAATTTTACATAGTAAAATTTGGAAAAAAAACCTCGTATTATACGCGGGTTTTTAAGGTATATATATATATATATATATATATATATATATATATATATATATATATATATATATATATATATATATATATATATTTTTTTTTTTTTTGGGGGGGGGGGGGGGGTTGTGGCGGCGTTTTCTTAGTTTAATGTTTTTTGTACTTTCAGTTGATGTCATGTGCATGTGTCGCCCGTATTCTTCTCTAAGTTCCCGTCTTTTTTGCGCTCGAGAACATGTCCAAGTTTCCCCGTTTCTGCTTTGCTTTGTGGCTTTTTTTAAAGTGGCTATCGAACGTGCTTATTGCGGCAACAGAAACGAAGCGGTTAATAGCCCATTCATTGCTGCAATGACGTAATTCGAGCGCTCAAAGAATGGCAAGACTCCAGAAGGGGACAAAAAAATCTGCAGAAATTCAGGGAATTCTTTAATAATGGGTAGCATTCTTGTGCTGCTCGTGTATAGTGTGTTCATTACAGCCATATTCCTTAGTCTTTCTAAATTATGTCCGACCAATTATCTCCATTTACTCCATTATAAATAATAAGGGTGGAACTTCCGCGAAATCTGCATTTTTTGTGGAAATACAGGGCGTTACACGGTTACTCATTTTCGCTATTTTTTTTATTTTTCCTACCTTTTGGTTTTTCAAAAATTTGTTCAACCAATTATCTTCATGTACGCTATCATAGCGATTAAAAGTGCAACTTTCGTGAAATCTGCATTATTGTGGAAATGCACGGCGTTACACGTTCCTGGCTGTGGGGGACTCGGCAAGGAATGCTCCGTATTAAAACCTATTGAGCAGGTTTTCACGTTATCTGATGGGCATACAGCTGTAATATTTGGCTGGTGTACTTTGTGACCCCCTACTTTAAATCCTGAGAGTGTTTTCTGACTACTCTCTGAAGGCATTTAGGGTTTAGAAAAAAAGTGGAAGAAAGTGTTGCAAGGTCTCTTTTATGAAGTAAAACACGGTAGCAGATGGCGAGCTTAATTCCCGCCCGCAGCACCGAACACCAAAGCTCCTGGGGGTTGCCTATCAACGCGTTTTGTTGCTCGTGCGGCATTCTTTTCCTTTGTGACATTGACTGTCAGGCTACGACTTCGACGTAGCGACGTGGGTCCTTAACACTCTTTCTTGTTTGTGCGGCATTCCTTTGCTGAGACATCGACTGGGTAGGCTCACACACGACAAACGATGTTTTAGTGGTGGGGCACCTAGCGGTGTCGCGATAAAAAGCAAATCGTTGCATGAGCAATGGGAGGCGAGGTCACAGAAGTAGTTGAGCTTCAAAGCAATAGCTCATGCCGATTGTTCTTCGGAAAGATCTTCGTTGCGCGTGTGTCTGTGTATTAGGAATTAAAGGCAGAAGGGGATAAACCAGTCAGTCAGGGGTAGTAAGCGAGTCCTAGTCTAATGATGGCCGGATGGATTCGACTGCAGACGGTAGGCGTGTCTGCTACCTTTAGCGAAAGGGCAGATATTCGTCATTGGGCTGAAAAGGAGCAAGCGAGCTCTAAACAATGCCTCATTTGGAGGCCGGAAAGTTGGAATGAGACGCATCGAACGAGCGTAGGGCACATAGCGTTTTGCTTATACTTCGGAACAGCTACCGTAATAGGTAGTGCACATAGCACTTTGCTTATAGTTTGGGAAGGCTACTGTAATAGGTAGCGTGCACGCGAGGCATCAAGGCTGTCTTCCAAATACTGCTCGTAATGTGTGTATGGACACAAACAAGAGAAAAGCGGAGCAGTACCAGCTGTACAAAGTCAGGAGTTTCGTACATTGAACCATGTTTCCCTTTTTTCTCTTTGCATCGTTTGAAAGTATTGTTAATTGTAAGTTTTATTGTAGAAATTATTGTAAGGTAAGTTGACAATTATGGTCATGTGATAGTGTTCATTACTTCTCTTCGATAACACACGATAATGGACCTCAGATCTCAGGAACCTTCCGCGATTACTCAATAATTACGACAAAGCTATTACGGAATTACTTCGTTGTTGAGACGAACCAATTTCCTCAGCATTACGCCACACTTAAGAGCTCTTGCGTAATCGAGCGCAGAGGGTGACCACCCGTACGGTCGCTCTGCCGTTCGCGGCCGCTGCAGATGACTATATGTTCGCTACCGTTTGAAATTTGACGCATATTTGTGAATGCTGCCCTTGCGCTTTTCTGTGAGTTGATTGTAGTAGAGCAAGCAAAAAACGTCTTTTTTGAGCAATCTATGTCGCAACGACAGTACCTTTCCGGAACAAAAAAGAAACGCAAAGTTTTTAGAGGCTCTCACCGCAGCATGTACTCGAAACTGGAAGACTGAATTTTAACCAGTCGGGATCAAAACTGCACTAAATGCAAAGCCATGCGAAACAGGTACTGACGCAACGTGGTGAAACGTACATTAGTAAGATTGTTCTCAGAGAATGCCGCGATACTATTCTACCTGTACTTCCATGTCTGTCACCATGAATAACAGGATTACTGCGTCGAAGGACGACTGCACAAGTTGGGCAACTGAAACAACCCACTCCTTCTGCGTTACTTGTTCAGGATTAGCATTACACAACCTGGTAGTATTCGTAAGGCTAGCGTGGTGCCACGTCTTGTTCACCTATCCAGCTTGTTCGTGCACGTGACGTGATATTTCCCTCCTCTCCATCCTCAAAGTATCATCTCCGAATCATAGCGGATGCGGAGAGACTGAACAGATAAAGAGAGGAGCAACGATGCTGGAGATAACCACTTCCTTCATCCGTCCTACACCCTGCAGCCATTCTTGCAAGAATTTCTCTCACTTACAATTTCGCCTTATGACCCCTAGCAGCGCTGACCGTACCGCCATGCTCGTCACTGTTATCGGCTTCAAAGAAGCCTTGAGATTGCAGGAGCGCGCGGCGAGATAACTTTTATCTTTATCCCTGTGTTGGGTGTGACCTCCCAGCTCTTGTAGCACGTTCGTATGCAAATGAACGGCCAGCTGCATTATGGCTTCTCACTGGCGGCGTTCTCCCGTCCGTGATTTCTTTTTACTGGCATGCAGGGCACGTCTTGCAGCCTTCGCCTACTCTGTCAACAGCAACTCGGATCCCGTACGCCGGACCGTGTCCGCAATCGTGCAGCGGCAGTTTGAGCACTTCCGGCCCCATCCGCAAGCCAACTGTCGCGCAGATAAAAAAGAAAGGAACAGCGGGGCGTTTGGTTGTTGCGCTTGCATTTCCTGACTCCACCCTACTGAAGCGGTCATGAGAGCGCAATTGCTGTGGAATGAGATGCACTTCACGTTATACGGCTAGTTTGGCTTCCCTGATATCTTTTCTGGTTTCGTGAGCTTTCTTTTTACGAATCACTTGCCCCTTATGTATGCTTTGATGCATGCTTATCTTGTTTGAGTTGCTAAGCTCAGTCCGGAAAGTTATTCTTGCACGGCATAAGTGGAACACCTGCCCTTGATATTTTTTAGCAATATAACCTAGCCACAAATATATAACGAATATAAATTAGGGATGTAGATTGGACTGAACGTATTAACCTTGCCAAACAAAGCACTTGACAGTGACCTCAGCTATAGCTATGTAAAGGTTATGGAGAGGAGTACAGAGATGAGTTCCCGCAGTTCAGAACAGGACACACACGCACGCACACGCGCACCAACACACGCATACACACGCGCGCATGCGCACGCATATACATGCACGCACACACAAGCACACACGTAGGCACGAACACGCACACGCATACACACGCACAGGCGCACACACACGCGCACGCTTACACACACACTTACGCACACGCGCACGCACACACGCACAAACGCACGCAAACCTGGCTTTAAAGCTTTCTTTTGTGTAGCATCGAATAAAAAAACCGGCTGCGTTATGTGTTGAACTCCCGGCCCCCTCCCTCCCCTCTAAAGGAAGACTGCGTACTGCTTGAGGAAGAAGGCTGTAAAAAAAGTACTACTGCGTGACAGAGGCATCCTGTTATGACAACACCCATTTGAGAAGACACGCTAATAACGTTTTTTTACTAACTAAACGTGCAAAGTAAGAAAACTACACAAAAACGCTGCACTACACAGCCATTTCGAGAGGAAAATATCTCACCTTCCTCTGAACGTCTGGATCTTGTTTTAAAAAAAACGCTGTGAGATATTTTTTTTTCCAAAATTTTTTGTGAGACGAAGAAAGGCTCACAAAAAATCTACCTGTCGCAATAACTAATCACTATCGCTGAAACCGAGCAACTGGAGTGTGTTTTAGCTTTCCGGTGGGAGCGACGAGCGTGACACAGCGCGAAACTCTCATAGGGAAATGTAAACGAAATACAGGAAGTAATATTCCCCCTGCATCACCAAAAACCCCGAAAATGGGGCCTTCATTCCTTTGGCTTTAAGGCCTTCTCCTTTCAGGCAACTGGCTTTCCCTACGCTCGCTATATTGACAGCATATATACGGCCTGCCCCCATCTATGAAAGGGCGCTGTTATTCGTCGCTTCTTATTCTGCAGAATAAATTTCTGTCATAGTGAAAGTGAGACTAGACGGTAATAATTTATTGAGGCCAGAAAATACAAGAATAAAGCTTAAACAAAAGCCTACATGAGGGTGTGCTGTGCTGTGCTGCTTCCTTGTCGGGCTTCTAAAAAATCTACAATAAACCAGACGCTTGAATAGTGAGAATTATAGATTTGTGTGCTTTTTATATTAGGTTTGTAGTTATGTGGTTGCAACCCACCAAATTTACTTAACGACGAAGCAATGACTTGTAGGAAATAGACACTCCGAGTACGCATGAACACATCTCGTGAGTGAGTGAGTGAGTGAGTAAAGACTTTATTGAATCGTTTGCTGTGGTGTCCCTAATGGAGCACCATGACGCGGCCTACGTCATCCCGTCAAAGACCCTCTACTCGGCAGCCGCCTCTCTACTCCCCTCGAGGTCCTTCAGCTGCCCCTGAATGGGGGTCGAGCCCTCTTGGCTTTCGACCGGCTTCTGCTTTTCAAGGGCCCCCAGGAACAGCTGGACGGCCTGGAGTTGGTCGTTCTTGTCGTTGCTGCGCGCCGCAGCCTCGAACCACGGCGGGATCATTGTTGCTGTTGCCGCTTCGCTGTTCCGTGCCGTACAGTCCCACACTCTAAGAAAAAAGGGTAGAAAAAGGGAGAATATCGAGGTTTTTCTCCCTCGGACCAGCGAGATTCTCCCTTTAGCTAATTACACGTAGCGCCCTCTGTACGGCCTCTACGAAACACCGAAATGGGGGAGGAAATATTCTCCCCTGTCGTCTGCAATCTGCTGTTGGCGCCGACTCCGAAAACGAAACCGTTCATCGTTGCACTGTGGCTTTCGCCGATCGGGCGCATACGACGACTACGAGCAACGCAGTACTGCCCCTGCGGTGTGCTGCTTGCTTGTTTTCTCGCTGCCTTTCTTTTTTATCATTACCATGCGCCCGCCACGCTAACGCACGGCTCGCCAGCCGTGTGTTTGAAGCACATTCTGTGGGCACCGGTGCATGCTTGCTGTGGGCGACTCGCCCGCGCCCTGTTCAACGTTACCACTGCATTTGTGGACGCTTTATACTGCCGCCCAAGGGTAAAAGAGGTCAGCCATGATAGCGAACTGCCCCTTTTTTCGTCAACGAGCACGGACAGCAGCATATTGACGCATCAGTTACCAACAACAAAAAGCCCCCATTCGGCAGCATTTTGGCTGAATGGTTGCCAGACCAGTGGTGCGCTCTACGCTAAAAGAGCGAAGGAGAGGCAATGAGTGTCATTACCCAAACATACCTGCCGTACTGTTTCGTGAAACGTTTTTTTTTCTTTGAGCTATTTTACTGCTTCTTACAAAACCTAAAATTAATGAAAGTTTGCAATTGGACGGGTTACATTTGATGAAATAACAAAACCCACCTAAGGCTTACGCACTGCCATGGGTTATCGAAACAAGCAACGATCTCACTGTTCCTACGTGCATTCTCGGCGATCAGGGTTATAAATACTTCGTGGCCGCTTCAATGTTTGGTTGTGGCTTGTGATCATGCGGACATGTGAAAAGTCTACTATATGTTGTTGTGTGTATACGTGTATTATGCTTGCGATGTTTTGTGTTGCGTGTATTGGGCGTTGGCAGTGCCTTTAATGAAGTGTATGTCGCTGTGTTGTGCTATGTTTCTTCCCAATATGTGCCCGCCCACATGCGGCCTCCGTGATGTTGGCTATAATAATATACGTTATTCATAAAGGAAACGAAGGAAACGCCTTGATGTAAGTGCCCACTGATGGTGATGCTTAGTAGCTGCCCCTCCCCACCCTACTTTTTTTTGCTTCATCTATCGGTCATTTTAAAACGTTTACGATTGCTATACTTCGAGCACGCTAGAGGGCGAGCATTGTCGAGGATTCGACAGCGACGGATGCGTTTTTCGTGTTGTCTGCGTTGCCTTTGTGATGAGATTTACGATTGCAGACGATCCGCGTTTTGATGCATCGGTTGTAGCAAGGTAAGGCGACTAACAACTGGTTGTTCTCAAACGGCCGCATTGGATGCTAGTGATCTCGCGTGCAGTGAACGGCGGGGTTACGAGCCTTTCGGAAATAAAGGCGGCATTTTGAAAGCAATCGGTATGACTTCTAATGGGTTTACGGCGGCTCGTTCGCTCTGAACGCGTAGGCGGGGCGCGCAGCGAGACGAATGCAAGAAGTCGCGCATATACGATTGGCGACATCGCTTGCTAACCGCAGTTCTGGTGCTCGGTAGGTAATTTCTTGGTTATTTTTGCGCGTTTTAAGCGCACACAACCACAGTAACCTACTTATTTGTACTTCCTCGATCCTCAAACCGATCAGCTCGCTAGGCCTTTCTCGCATGACAAGCCTTGCTCGGGTGACGCTGCCAGGGGAGGAACGCTTTAACTCACGAAAGGGGGAAATCTTCCTCCACTCCTAGGGGTAGAAACGCGCTCCTCCCTCTTATAGGGAGAATCTTTCTACCTCTTAGGGAGCAATATATGATACATTCCTGTTTCACACTTAAGGGAGAAACTACCACACCCTTTTTTTTAGAGTGCACAGCAGGTGGGCCGCAGTGGCTCGCGCACTGTGACACACCTTGCACGTGTCGTCCTCGTACTGTTCAGGGCACACGTGTTTCATGATGACCGGGGTCAGTAGCGAACCCGTCTGCATCTGTCTGAACACCACCGCCTGTTCCCGGGTCAGACTCGGGTCGGACGGCGCCATTCTCCTCCTGCTTAGCCTGTAGTGCTTCGTTATTTCGTTATATGGGGCCAGCCTATCTTTGGTCTCCCCCCACCATTTCGCAGACGGGTTCGCTGCGGCCGCGCGGCCTGTTAACTCTCGCGCGGTCGAGTTCGCCGTCTCGTTGTGGTTTTGGTAACGTTCCGTGACTTCGTTCCCGGCATGGGCCGGGAACCACTTAATTGTGAGTTGTGAGCGCGATAGAAATAATGTCAAGTTCAACGCCAAAGGCTCGTTGCTTCTGCGTCGCGTTCACTCTAGAAATTTTTTAAAGAGAGGTATTTATTGATGCACACCTTAGTAGAGATATAGGATTTTTTTTCCAATTTTCTGTTGTTGGTATCTTGTTGAAAGAATTTATTTTGAGCCTGGCGATGTGGGAGTGGTCCCTCATTTCAAGAAATCATGGGAATACCTTGCTGTCTCAGCCCTGGATACCAGGAGTTTTTGGGCATCCAAAACGGCGCTGGTTGTCAGGTTTTCCCGCATATCAAAGAGGGGAAGAGTAGCGTATAAAGGTGGGAAGGCGCGGCTATGTGCGCTCCCAGAGATCATGTGGATTTAGAATACATGTGTGAGGGCAGAATTTAAATGTGGGAGGGTATTGGCTGCTTGGGGTACATCGCATCTGGCCAATTGGGGGAGGAATGACGCTTGTTTGCAGTATCTGGAGTAGTACTTTTTCCTTTAGGAAAAAAAATTAAAATTAAAACTTTTTTTCGAAGGATATATTTTCAAGCTCTCAGTTTTCATAATTTGACGCATACTAATGCGAATCATCGCTCGGTGTTGCAATTCAAACCTGTCTAAAAACATTTTTGCGGTAGCTCGCTCGACAGGTTTGGTGCAAAATAGTCGCGTACTTTCTTCAGTACCGCACGGTGCTCGCTATGGCCCTTGCGAGTTCTCTGATTTTCACATTCCATGGTGTGCAGGACCGTCGAAAAATTCAATGATGATCGACTTGACACTACTACAAAAATACCGTGCGATAAAGGGAGTTCAATTTTATTATTTCAGAACTGATAACCACCTTTTATTTACAATACGAGTGTGTAGAAACTTGAGGCTCAATGATAAGGTCTGGGGGTGTACGAGCCCTTTAATGGATCGTGAACTTCAGGGAAACCCCGTTACAACGATATCTTGAAGCGCATTTTAAAAACGTGACGTGCGAGAAATTTTCCTGCGAAAGTATGAGCCAATAACTGTTAAGTGGATGTCTGGAAAACGCAATTAAATTTTAGTCGTGAGGTTCGGGATAGATTTCCCGAACCGCGGTATTTGAGGCAGGTGAACTCCGGAGTCTTACAACGCTCAAGTCCCGTACTCAGAAAATTTAGCGACCCAAACATTCATACCAATAAAAAAATGCCTTGCAACTGAGGCCGGCCTCACTTAGCCTTCATCAAAAGGGCAAAAATGGTATGTTATAGCTACGACTGGACCTAAGAACTAGAACGCTATTTTAATGCAATCTTTCATCGCGACGATCTTACTTCAGACAGCCGCTAACAAATAAATTATATCGGCACCACGTTTTTCCTTTTAAATAATCATTTCCAACACTTTAGGAGTTCTACCTAGCTCATGAGCGGTGCAGATATTGCACAACAAAAAAATTGAGACACCCGCTGGCACAAAGAGAGAATAAGTAAAAAAAACAACGCAAGGAAGATTATGACCTTACTTTCTCGCTTTCGCCCAAACAGTTAATTTCACACAGTTTGTATTCTCACTGAGTCGCCATTCAATCGCCCAAAACAAAGCATCTTTGTTCCCCCTTTTCATTCCTAGAGGAGTGGCAAAGCCCCTCCTCCCCCCCCTCTTCTCCTAAATTTACCTCAAGCAATGCACGAGCCTTGGGCCAGCGTGGTTTTCCCACTCAAACGGCCCTTCTTCCACATCCAAAGGCTCACTGGCAAAGAATTTGCCTTAATCAATACACCATAATATTCCTCAGGTGCCCGAACCTGCGCTTCAACCAAAGAACAATTTCGACACTGTGGTTGATGCGGTCCTTACAGCCACCCCGGTTGATTTTATGCTTCATCGAGACAGAATGCATTATCGCTAGCGATAACGCACTCGGCTTTGATGAAATACCCAGGTTAACGCCGCAACAAAAAGAAATCTGAGCCAGGGAGCGAGGGATATTTGCGCCACGAACCCAGATGCGCCTGCCATCTGTTGCGTTTTCCACATTGTTGGGAGACTACGCCGCGAACTTGGAGGTGCAAATGTCGACAACGAATTTGCTGTGTTATGCCGAGCGCTGTGGTTATGGATAACGACCTGCTCGTGCTCGGGGATCCATTGCGCCATACTTGGTCTGTCTTGTTTGGCTTTTCTTACTTTGTTTACGGCGCCCCTGAACCGGCTTGCACTGCATTTGGCCCTCACTTACGAAGTTGGTCACCCTTCTCGCCTGCTATTCGTCGGCTGTATGCAGCCTTGGTGGATTTGCCGTTATGATCAGTTCATTATTTCTTGGAATCGTTGCACTACTGCTTTTCAATCCACCGTGTGAGGAATGAATACCTTCTTGGGCTCGATTGGTGGTTTAAATGGAGAACCTTCCCTGTACCGTACTTCCAGCGAGCTCATCATCGTGCTACTCGATGATATATTGTGGCTTTGTGCTGTGCAGCGCCAGCAGCCACACGTCCAGGAGGGAATGTCTTCTCATAAGTTTCCCGTCTCATCGGTACGCAAATAAAGGCTGAAAAGGATACCCCGAGGATAACTACGGTTTTCATCTCAGGCGTTGACAGGGATGGGCTGTCCTACACAACTGTGCCTTTTGTTTGGCTTGTGAGCCCTTTTGACGGAGGGAGATACTACCAGCGTGCCCAGTATTTTTGTGAAAGAGTCTTAGCCGTTGAAGAAGTTCTTGTCTGTGGAGCATCATTTGGTGAAAATCATCGTCAGCCTATCTACGCCCACTGCAGGGCAAAGGCATCTCCCATATATCTCCAATTACCCCGGTTCTGTGCTAACTGCGGCCAATTTATCGCCGCAGACTTCTTGATCTCATCTGCCCATCTAACATTCTGCCGCCCCCTGGCCTGGTTGCCTTCTCTAGGGATTCACTCTGTTTCCCTTACTGACCGATGGTTATCTTGCCTTCCCAGTACATGCCCTTCCCGCACCCATTTCGTCTGCTTAATTTCTACTAATACGACCTTAACACGCCTTCGTTCCCTGATCCACTCCGCTCTCTTCTTGTGCTTAACGTTATACCTATCATCTTCCGTTCCATTGCTCGCTGAGTCGTTCTCGATTTAAGGTAAACCCTCTTAACTTCTAAGTTTCTGCCCCGTAGGTGAGTACTGGTAAGATGCAGCTGTCATACACTTACTTCTTCCGGGACAATGGTAAGCTGCCATTCATTATCTGGGAATGCCTGCCGTAGTTGAAAATAACCCTCCGTTTTTGCTCAAAAATGATGGCGCTGCCACTCAGAAAGCGACCCTGCTGGAGCTGCGTGTAACGAATTGAGGCCGTTCTGGTCAAAGTTTGCTCGTGGGCTGGCAAAGCTTCGCGTAAAAAAAAAGAGCTCCTAAACGTAAAGTTAATGTCGAGGGAGGTTCCGAAAAGCTTGAATGAACGCAAATGCTTAAAAAATTAACGAAACTCTTCCCTCTGGAAATTGGGGTGCACGTTAAGCTAGCCCCCAGTGAAAACAAAAACAACCTAAATCGAAACGCAATGAACGCAAAAGGAAAGCACATTTGCCGAAATCAAAACGCAATGGCCGAAATGAAAACACCAAAACCATCGATCGACCACAACGACACCTTTTGCTTTCGCTGAGCTTTACCCAAACGGAAATGTTTGGTATACGTTATTGTAGATCATTCTTCTGCGATTATCAGTAACGTTTACGTTCTTTATTAACTACCCGCTCTTCTGGGGAGCGAACAACCCGCAGCCTACCCATGCCGCGCTTCAAGGTAAACTGCTCGGCGCGACCGCACCTGCGATGTGGCGTGATGCGAGCTACGATGGTGATTGGGTCCTATTATGTCGTAATATAACGCTATTCCTTTGCGCGCGCGCCTCACCAGCTGCGAATGAAGAGCTTCAACAATCTATCTAAAAGCTGCAATAGAGGCACAGTCGACAATCCCCCAAAGTACGTACGTGTCAAGCATTTACAAGTGAATAATATTAATAATAATAATAATAATAATAATAATAATAATAATAATAATAATAATAATAATAATAATAATAATAATAATAATAATATTAATAATAATAATCGCCATTAGAGAACGTATATAAAGTTGACATTGCCGCAAGGCGTTCGGGCATACGCCAGCACTGACTCCGCCAGGCAGCCAATACAAGCTTCGCTTGAAAATAATATATGCTAGCGGTGCAAGTAAGTATTGTACTACCTACCTTCAAATACTTACCGACGTTGACGTTTCCGTACCTAAAGTGTGGATAGATTCGAACTGACCCGTATGTTCTAGGTACTGAGCACTACCTATCATGCCACCATTCAAAGCTGGCGAAGTCAGGTCCTCAACTATAAGGCCCGTTGTACTTACGCCTCAAAACTTAAGGCTCCAAAAGCCAAGGTGGCTCTCACGCTCGCATAAAAGGACGCCCTCAAAGCGCAGATGTCGGGCCACCACAAAGATCTGCTTGGAAATGCTGAATGGCGCTGTTTTAATACGTGTGTCCGCGTCTGCAGTTAAATAACGCTAACAAGTGCGCCCATGTGTATTTTACGAGGAGGCAGAAAGCAGGCTCGGAGCCAACTTAAAATTTTTATCACACCAAAAAGTCACAAATAAGTCAACTGCAGACAAAATACGCACCCAAAGACCGCCCCGATCGGTGATTATGGCTCTAATGTCTGTTCGTCCATGGTCCATAGGTCTCGCGGCTATTACAGCACCGCCTCCTGTCCAACGTTGATGCTACTGTGAAAGATTACTTGTGGTGCATATTAAGCATTGAAGGATGGTCTCAAAGCCCGCATGTATCCGCGTCATCTGTTAATGGTGATAACGCCTCGTGACTGCATAGCACGGCCGACGCTCAGGGAAAGCCGTACTACCGCCAGCTGACCACGTAAACAAATGTTCGTGTGGACTCTGCGCTACGTGGAGTGCAGGAGTTCAAATAAGAGCAAACCCGCACACTGCGTTGCTTGCTTGGATATTACAAAAACGGTACGTGTTTTTTTAAGGGCCTAACTAGCATGGATGTTTTGTAACGCTGATAAAACCAACTTCAAAGAGACGACAGCGTTCGCGCTACACCACTGGAGCTGAGACCGCCGATAAGTCGGTTTCGTTTTTTTCCTCACAGCGCTGATCCGGATTGCACACGGAGCATCCATTTAGGGACAATAATCTCTCGTTTCTGCTACGTCGTCGCTCTCGCTGCGTTTGCTGCTGCCGTTGCTTCGCGTCACTTCGCGTGGCATTCGGTGAGGCAGTGTACGAACGCGCTTTTAAAATGCAGCATCGGCGATGTTCTGTTTGTGCTGATTTTTGTTCCCGGAGTCAGCGGGAAATGCATTTCGAACAGTGAAAATAATCCTGCAAGTAAGCAGTTTCTAATTCAATATTTGCATGCTTGTGGTGGGTGCATGCTGTGGTAGTTTTTTTGTTTTATTGTTTGAAAGCCCAGAAAGTTACATGTTTACTCTACAAAAACTGTTGTTGAGCGCACACATTTTTGCGGCATTCTTTTAAGTCCCCTTGAGCTATACCGAACAGCAGTCCTTTAAGTTAAGGCGAACGCATCAGACAAATAAAAAAAAAAGAACGGAGTACACTTGCACACGGGTTGAACCGTAGCGATGCTGCAGAATTTCTTTCTACTCGAGCAGTAAAGGACACATAACACGTAATTGTAGTAGTTTGAAATTGTTTATTTACATGTTCCGTCGTCGCTTAGCACTGTGTTAGTACTAGTCATCGTCGTATTTATTGATATCGTCCTGTTACCATGGCAACCATTACACGGATTGGGCAAGTGTTCTGCAAGCTCGTCCTCGCCGTTGAGTCATTCCATGGCAAACTTCCCAGCCGTAAAGTCGACCATCACGGATTTGTTCAGTAAAAATTGTGGGCTATCCTCGCATGACCAACAATGCTCCCCCAAAGTGTTCTTGTCCAAAAAAATTTTTGTTCTTTTTCTAGCCGCCCTTTTATCTCCAGGGTTTAAAGCAAACTTAGGTGTGTCAACAAATTAATAAAAAATCAGTTTTTTTTTTCAACGACCAACATTTTCGTGGATATCATGCTGAGGCCCTGGACTACTCTACGCCGCATGTTAAAAGTATTTTTGCTTTTATTTGCTGTCATTACGCCATTCACAAAATACACAATGTTGAGCATTTTCAAACATTTTTAGCAAATACAAGCACATTCCTCAGCCAAAGATGTAACTGTTTCTGAATTTCACTATTGTGGGCAATAGGTAAAAATATATTGACACTGAAAAAGGAGAAATGTGCGAGAAAGCACTTGTCAAATTTGGAGGAGGAGGAATGCCTTTATTATCAGAGGGGGCATGAATGCCCTGTTGGGGAAGGAAAGGGACATGAAGGAAGGGAGGGAATAATCGAAAAAAAAGAACAATGTTCAAGGTTCAATCACCTTAAATGGTGGATAGCATTGTAAGGTCCGTTTCAATCACCTTAAATGGTGGATAGCATTGTAAAGTCCGTGAACATATAGTTCGCAGAAACCGTGAAGAGATAGGTGCGACGATTTTTAGGGGTGTCGGTCCAGGTTATTACACCAGCTTGTAAAGACCACTGGTTAGTGCGTATTCAATAACTTTCTCAAGTATTGAGGGGTCCTCTCGAACGCGTTGCAGGTGCGCTTCTTCACCTCCGGGTGGGGAACCGAGGTCCAATAGTGGCTCGCGATCGGTCTTGAAGTGCTTACAGTGCCATATCAAATGGTACAGGTTAGGGATGTGTCAAATTTGGAAAGATATCCTTTCTGGCCTATATTCGCGTCTACATTGCGCATTGTTGTGCTCGTAGTAAAAGTATCAAATACAAGGAATTCGCTAGTACAAATGCTAGGAGTTTATTTTAGGAAGTTTCGTCAGAACAGTTTTTATTTTAGCAGAAAAAAAAATTCAATTTGCACACCGAGTCTACTTCACCACGTTGTTTCACAGAGCGCCTTATCTGCACGGCTTCCGTCTGCCTGCCACGAAAAACGCGCCATCCAGTGGGTTCGCGCTGCAAGAATACAAGCGCCAAAACGGGAAAAAGGGATAATTCGTGCGTTGGTGGGAAAAGTACAACGTGGAGCTAGCGGTGGTGCGCCCACTCGATGAGCACGAGTACTCAACGGCTGGCAGGACATAGCCATGCATTAAAAGAATTCGGGTAAGTTATAGGTTGTATCTCGTATGTATGCCGAACGTTACGAAATAAACAACAGCGGAGTCATCGCGTCACACATATTTGTTTACATACGTTAGCGGGAATCCCATACACCGATGCTTGAAATGCAAATCTAATGTCTAGCCAGCCGTTGAGTTACACGCACTCATAGAATGGGCGCACCACCGCTAGCTCCACGTTGTACTTTCGACACCAACACGCGAATTATCGATTTTTCCTGTACTGATGCTACGAAATATTATTCCAGGGGAAGTTGTTCTTGCAGCGCAAACCCGCTGGCTCGCGCGCCTTTCATGCAGGCAGGCGCATGCCGTGCAGAGGAGACGCTCTGTAGAACAACGTGGTGAAGTAGTGTAGGTGTACAAATTATTTTTTTTTTCCTCTTTTAGAACAAAAAATGTTTTGATTAAACCTTCTGAAATAAACTGTGATCATTTGCACTACCGAATCCCCTGTATTTGATATTTTACTACGAGCACAACACTGCGCAAATTTGGGATGAATATGGTCCAGAAAGGAGATTTTTCCAAGTTTGCCAATTCCTTACTCGCACACGTGTTCTTGTTTTCAGTGTCAATATTCAGTGTCCGTGTCCACAATGGTAAAATTCAGAAACAATCACTTCATTGGCTGAAGAATGTGCTTGTACTTGTTAAAAATGTTTGAAAGTGCTCAACGTCATGTATTTTCTGAATGGCGTAATAACAGCAAAAAAAAGAAAAGAAAATATTTTAAAAATGGTGCATAGAGCAGCCCAGTGCTTCAACATGATGGCCACAAAAAAATGGTGACGATTGAAAAAGAAGTCATTTTTTATGAATTTCTTGACAGAGGTAACTTTGCTTTAAAGGAACCACGCATCCCTTTTTTGAACTCTTTTTTTTAAATCTTAAATGCTTGCAGAACCTAGTCACCCAGCACACCCAGTACTTAGATTAGGGGGTCGCAAAGTACCTCAGCCAAAAATTACTGCTCTATGCCCCCCAGATAACTTGTAAACTCGCTCAAAAACTTTTTCTCTCTTTTCCGTTCTTGACGTTCTTCGACGGCTTGAATTATGTCACTGAAGCCATGAAGGGCCGTTGGCCGATTTTCCTTCAGTTGCAGCAATGAACGCTTTTCGATAGCAACAACAAAAAAAGGCCACAAAAACAAAGCAGAAATGGAAAAGCGTATCTGGTGCGGCGAGCGAATCACGCAGTGCCGCTCCATGGTGGCGAGAACAATAGCTTTCGCAGTAGTGGTTCCAGACTCGAAGGAAAGAGTGAAAGTGCTTATCGAAAGTGTTGCAGGGACTTTTTATACCCTGGAGATAAAAACGCGGCTAGAAAACAACCTTTTCGGACAAAAACAATTTTAGGGGAGCATGTGGTCTATGTGAGGATGACCCACAATTATTTCTGAACAAATCCGCGATGATCGACTTTACGGCTGGGACGTTTGGCATGGAATGACCTCATTATAAACTTCCAACAGTTCCCGCTCGTGAAATCGAGGGAGCGGCACCTGCAAGTTGTCTCAGTAAGTCTTAGCACACTCGTAGCCCGGCGACGATGGGCGGTCGCCGTGACGCACGTGGTCACGGGCGCTTTGTATTTTCTCCCTCCCCGGGAGGGGGGGAGGCTAGGGGGGGGCGAAGGGGGGGTCGCCTGCTTTTTTTTTATTTTAATTTTTTAACACGAAAGTGTTTTACTCCCGGATAGACAAATATTTCGCTGTCGTCATATCCGTCGCGGAAATGACGCCAGTACAACGGAGCAAGTTACCTGTAAAGGGTCCACCCCTGCACACAGGGTCTTCTTGTGGAGAAGCAACCCTTAGTAATAAAGAGTACGTTATACTTAGGGTTGTTCGTTTTCGGGTTTTTACTTTAAAACGAAAGTGTTTTATGCCGGAATACACCAAGATTTCGCTGACGTCATATCCATCACGGAAATGACGCCAGTACACCTTTGCCGAAGCGACCAGCCAGCAGGACGTCGCCCGCCAAGCACACCCACAAGACAGCCGCCGACCCGCAAATCATGCTCAGCTGCAGATTTCGCTGCACATTTCATTTTCGTGTTTTATGAATTACTATGACAGAAAAATCAACCACATTTTTTTTGAAGCAATTGCGCCTGCCTGGTACGTTCGGCGGTATTCGAGCTGACGAGCTCTCGGCATTTTCTTGGTAATTTTAACGCTTTATACGCCACAAATTGCGGCCAGCTACAACAGCTCCGCTGTTCGAAGACTCCTCTGCATATCTAGGAAGGCCTTATCGCCGACGAGCTGCCTGTTTGTGGTTGCGGCCGGGCGGCGTTTGCCGTTTTTTGGCTGGAACTTCGCTCTATGTGAGCCGGGCTTAAATGGAGGTTCGTGTCAATAGAGTACTGGGATAATTTCATAAAAATTATGCCATTTCAAACAATACAAAGTACCTCTCACGGTAGCTATCTCACGGTTGGTAGCGAGGACTGACTTAATCAATATTATGCCCAGAACTCAGCCTGAGAGTCGGCAAGGGTACCGTTACTTTTTTGTTATGACGACTTCATATAATCAGTGCTTACAAAAGAAAGCCTGCGTCTAGAGTGCCCTCCGACAATATTATAAGCACTCCATTAAAGCGATGTCGTCCAGCGTTTCGCAAAAAAAAAAGGAAAATCATTCTGCGCCTGTCTTTCCCTCTCCCGCTCGGTCCCCTAACGTAACGTAACGTAACTTAACCAACCCAAACGAACAGACAGCAATCACTTAAAACACTGAAAACTAACCTAAGCCACGAAAAGTATTACTTAAAATAAATATCAAAAGAAAGAAGCAAGAGTCGGACTGACACAACCACCCTTGGTACCAGAGAGAGAGAGAGAGAAAACTTTATTGTAAACAGAAAACGGTCCGGTGCCGCCTAATGGCGACGCCCGGGCCGGCACTAAGAGCCACAGTTCGGGCGGCGGCGCGCGGCCCCGAGGGACCCGCCGCGCCTGCCCACTGCCGCTCCAGGGCCTCCCGGGCGCACTGGACGACTAACTTCTGGGTGTTGTAGTCGGACGAGGTGATGGCTTTACAAACGAAGGCTGGTAGCTGCCGGAGGCTAGAGGGGGCGGGGTCTTGGGGAAAGCACTGAAGGATATGGGCTAGCGTTCCACGCGCGGCACAACACACAGCACACACTGCACTGGGATACACTTCCGGAGCCACATGTTGGCCCAACACAGGGGTGAGCACTAAGTCCGTTTGTATCTGGCGCAATAACACTCCTTCACTGCGGGTGAGTCTTGGGTAGGGGGCTCGGAGGCGACGCCTGCAGTCCCTGTACCAGCGCAGTATAGAACCGTAGTCTTCGAGCGGGGTGGGTGATTCTAGCCGTGCCTCCGAAGGGTCCAGCAGTTCCGACCCAGGGCCTATTAGTGGCCTTGGGGACCTCGCCCTAGGGGATGCCTGACTGGTTAGATCGCGGGCGGCCCGGTCCGCATCGACGTGGCGGTTGTGGGCTCTGTCCCTAGTCAGGGCGTGGTCCAAGTGGGCTGGGAACCAGACGAGGTGCACAGGACTGCTGGAGGGGGTGGCGGTGTTGGTGAGAAGTCTCGCTGTTGGTGACGTGATTGTATTGGCTCCAAAGTTGCGAATGGCCGTCTTAGAATCACTAAGGATCGCAGTGCAGTGCGGATCCATGGCTGCCAGGGCGATCGCCATCTCCTCGGCTTGCGCCGGCGTGTCGGCACGATAGCTAGCCGCTGTGGCAATTGTTCCCAAGGTCGCCGTCACGACCGCGGCTGCGAACCAACCCGGACGGGTTTGGTAGGCGGCGGCGTCTATGTAGCGGGCTCCTGTGTCATTTGTGTAGAGCTTGTCCAGAGCTCGCGCCCGAGCCTGGCGTCGTGCGTCGTGAATTCCGGGGTGCATGTTCTTGGGCAGGGGTACAACACTGAGGCGTCGGGCAAAGGGCGAGGGAAGGGATTGCACTTCTGGTGGCAGGGCACGGATAGGTCGCAGGCCCGCTCTGTCAAGTGTGTAGCGGCCCGTGAGCGTGTTGGAGAGGCGGTGGAGTTGATTGACTCGCTGGGCTTCTGCAATTTCAGCAATCGTGTTGTGGACCCCCAGGGCGTCGAGGCGGTCCGTCCGGGCACACCGGTAGAGACCGAGGGCCTCTCGGTATGCCCGGCGGAGGGCCGCATCTAGACGTTGCGTTTCCGTCTGCGTCCAATTGTGGTAGGCCGCTATGTAGGCAATGTGCCTAACGACGAACGCCTGGAAGAGTCGAAGTAGGCTGGCCTCCGGCATTCCCGCGAGGCGAGTGGCTACTTTGCGGATGAGCGTCATGGCGGCGGCGATCTTGCCCAGGAGCCTTTGCACAGTGAAAGAATTGGCTCCGTTAGCTTGGATGTGCATGCCCAGTACTCGGATCCGGTCGACTTTGGGAATGTTGTTGCCGTCTGCCGTGTAGAGGTTGATGTGGGGCGGGACCGAGGAACGGGGCCGCCGAGGCGTGATGATGAGCAACTCCGATTTGGCCGGTGAGCATTTGAGGCCCGTGTCCGTGAGGCTGGTCTCCACAGCTTGCACCGCGCGTTGCAGCGTGTCCTCAATGTGTCCGTCGCTGCCACGCGCAGCCCATATGGTCATATCGTCCGCGTATATGTTGTAGCGCGCCTCCCGGACGGTGTCCAGGGCTGCGGCGACTTTGAACATCACTATGTTGAAAAGGAATGGCGAAATGACCGCCCCCTGTGGCGTGCGAACGCTGCCCTGTCGTTTGGACGGGAGTTGCATGTCTCCTGCGTGGAGGGTGACGGCGCGATCCGATAGGAAGGCTCGAACGTATACGCGTGGGTCCGTTCCCCCATGTTGAGGGCCGAGATCTGCTGGAGGATGGAGACGTGTCTCACATTATCAAAAGCCCCCTGCAGGTCTAGCCCAAGGATCGCCTTGCTGTCCCTTGTGGGTTGGTCGTAAATGTCTCTTTTGATCGGGAGCATGGCGTCCCGGGTGCTGAGGCCATGGCGAAAGCCGGTCATAGTGTGTGGGTAGAGGTGATTGGACTCGAGGTAGTGATTCCAGCGGTTCAGTAGTACGTGTTCGAGACATTTTCAAACACAAGACGTAAGCGAAATCGGCCGGAGGTTGTCAATGTGGGGTGGCTTGCCAGGTTTGGTAATGAGGACTGTTTTCGAGGCCCTCCAGCTTTGCGGAAGGTATCCCGCTCTCCAGCAACGGTTGAAGTATCGCGTGAGCTGCTCTAGTGATGCGTCGGGAAGATTGCGTAGCTCTTTGTTAGAAACCCCGTCGGGCCCTGCCGCCGAGGTGAGGTTAACGGTTTGGAGAACGTGACGCACCTCCCACACCTCGATGTCCGCGTCCAATATATGGTTCGGTGTCCCGGTGTAAGAGGGCATCGCCACTGCAAGGGTGGTTGGGAGATATTTCTCCCGAAGGTGGCGGATAGTCGCCTAAGTTCCATTCGCTTGCAGTGCTTGGTGCAGTGTGCGGTGAAGGTGAGTCCTTTGCGCGGTCTTAGATTTCGTGGGGTCGAGGAGGTATCGAAGTAAGTGCCACGTACGTCCGACGGGGAGTTGCCCGCCGGCCTGTTGGCAGACGTCATGCCATTGTTGCCGGCATAGCGTGACACAATCCTTTTCGATGTCCCGATTGAGCTGGGCAATGCGCTTGCGAAGATTGCGACTGTGACGGCGATTCTTCCACCTGCGCTGTAGCGACTGGCGAGCTTCGATCATGCGTGCAAGGTGGTTGTCAAGCCTATCTGCCGAAGCGGGCACTTCGACGGCCCGCGTTGTTTGCTGTGTGGTCTGGAGAAGGAGGCGCGACCACTCGGCTATATCCCGGATGTCGCTACTCCCGTTGAGATCCGGCTGTTGAGCTACCGTTCTCCTGAAGGCTTCCCATGAGGTATTGAGCCCTAGGTCGTTGGGAGGGTATTACACAGCCGGTTTGCAGAGTGACCTCGAGTATGTAGTGGTCGCTGCCCAGTGACGCGTCCGTGTGTTCCCATTGGGCAGGTGAACTGTTGGGGGCCGGGTGATGAAATGTGAGATCCGGGTTAGTGTCCCTTTGCACTGATGTTCCTGTGCGAGTATGAATCTGCGTGTCATTAAGTAGGAGGAAGCCCGCTTAGTTGGCCTCGTCGTGCAGGGATCTTCCTTTAGCTGTGGTGCGAGTGTAGCCCCAGGCGTGATGCGGAGCGTTAAAAGCACCTGCTACCAGTATGGCACTGTCGCCCACAATGTGAAGAATGCGCCTTAGGAATTCTCGAAAGCGCTGATGATAGTGGCGTGGGTTGCTGTAAACTGTGACGACGTAGATGCTGGCCTTGCGGCTTTTGCGGCCCAGCACCACCTCAACAATGGCATGTTCTATTGGATTGGGGGTGACGTTGGGATGCTCGATGCAAGTGATTCCGTTTCGGACCAGTATACTCACTCCCTGAGCCGTGCCGGCATTCTCGCCCCGGGCACTTGGGGGCTTCAAGAGAGGCTACTACCATCGCACGGCGCAACGACTTCATCCAAGCACCTGTAACCACAGAGCCATCCATAATGCCATCTCTAACTCGCCCGCGTCCTTGGTACCAGGAAGCTAAGACAGAACGTCAAATTCTCTGCCCTGACCCATCCGAGGGCTCTCTTACGTAACTCTAATCCCCTGCAGCCTTGTTTAAAAAAATCGAGCATCGTCGGACAGCGCTCTAGACATGGCTGCAGCCATGATCTGGAAGACCGTCGGACGTCACTCAAGTCAATGAATCAAAAACTGCAATTCGAAATTTCGCAAAGAGACCGGTCTCGCCCCAGGCACTGAGAATTCTGGTCGGCTTCAAAGAGCGGAGTAAGCTTCACATCGCACGCACTTATCTTTCCGGAAACAAGAACGCGTCGAGGTGACCGGGGTGATCACGTCGACGAAACATCTGAACACTTGTGGCGTGCTGGGATGGGGAGGGACCGCGTGGTCTCCTACAGGAACAAAAGTAGCCATTACATATTCGCACGAGTTAAATATCCCGGCGCTCACAGTACTCACAGAAAACGGGTCTGTGGCATGGCGCCTCTTGCAGACAAATACATTCCCCAATCCGATTATGTACAGGCAATGTTACCCCGGGCGCTATACGAGGTTACTGTAAGCTATGTATGGGCACGGCAGACGTATAGGCTGTATTATTTAGGAATGTCCCCAGAAGAAGAATCGATTAGGTGCTTCTCTATTAATCAAGATCGTGAAGCAGTGAGATACCGTTAAACGCAGTTCCTACCAGGGCGTCCAAATCCGGGTCTCCGAATAGCCGAAGGTGCCGGCTCAGCCCAAGGGTTTCTGGTCGCCGTCTGAGGGCGGTAAAAAGGCTCTTTTCCTATCCTCCAAAACCATGTTGGACGGATAAATTATGTTTCTCTCTCTCTCTCTCTCTCTCTGTCTCTCTCTAGGAACTGCGAAAAAACCCATGGTTAATGCGCCTCTACGGGTGCCAATGTGTTGAAATGTGGACGTAAGGAGGGGTCGACGGATTAAATGCAATTGGTGAATAATTGTAACGCTATAATCGAATTTTTTTGATTAATCAGTCATGAAGATTTCTGTTAGTGCGGTGTACTTTTCTGTTTATGTTTAAATTGAGGATCACTACGTTAAAATCGAAGATGCCATAAAGGAAAGAAAGCGTAAGCTGTGTCCGTGGATGTATCAAAGTGCAGTTACCGTCACCTGGTTTTTCAGTGCCAGAGGGGCTCGATAGTAACAGCGTCCTGGCAACGGTGCTGTAGCTCCCCCACTGCCCCAGCACACCACGGAGCATTGCCAGGCCGATACCCAATGGTTGATAGCAGCAGGGGACAGCATAGGCGAGTAAGAGAGAAGGGGGAGGGAACGAAAACTCGGCGTCATTGTTCTTCCTAGTCTTTTCCCTCCTCCATGCGAAGATTCATCTTCTGATTCAGCAACAGCGTGCCATCTCTCTAATGAACCCCTAACACGTGATAGTGCAGGAGCGCTGTTGATATGTCGAAATTAAAGAGCAATTTGTAATCAGTCGTGCAAGAACTGTTTAATTGCTGGGGCCTTTTGTCAAGCCCTGCGTGATTCCGGTCATGGGCCACCGCCCTCATATGCGCGAATTGAGAACTGGTATGTTGATATTTAGAGGACGCAGGGTGGGACTAGCCAAACGCAGACTAACCTACTTATGGAAGCAACTTTCACGTTGGAGTCCGAAAATTGGTTGTTTTATAACAAGGCGCACCTTCTGTCGGCGATCACGTTACGTACCGAGCGAGCCTGGCGCTTACATAAGCACCTGGCGTCCTACGATTCGCTTGGTGATCTTGTAGTAGCAGTGCCATAATGAGATATGCGCTTTTTGTCTTCCCTCTCTCTACTTAAACCTGGTGCCTATCCTCCCCTGGTCACGTGATATCGGTGAGAAAGATTTCGCACGCACAGACTATACTCTGAAAACGTTGAAATTTATAAATCTTTGCTAATTCTTTCTGTAAATGAAGACAACAATTATTAGAAAATCATTGCTTCCGCGATAATTGTTTTCTTCGAGCAGACAACGCAAACGCCTGATAACTTCCCTTACCCAATTCACGCTGCAAAACACAACAGAATTATGGCTCCCTGCTCCGTGCGGCAGGTGGACAACAATTAATTGAAGGTCCATTGGTGTGTCTTTACGAATGCGTGAGCATCTCAGCCCTCCCCCTCGCGAACTTCAGTCTTGGTTCGTTGCTCACGGTCTTCTGCACCCTCGAAGTCCACAACGCGGCGTTTCTCGCACGTCCCTCGTACACCGTACAAACTGCACTATAATCCTCTCAGTGAACTAGTTATTGGTTGCCTGTCACGGCGTGTGTTGTTTTTTTTTTTGTCTGCCAGTATGAGCATTTAGTCGCTATCTCTTCCAGTCCTTACTTTTCTGGTCGCCCTGCACTGGCTGTACGCTATGCAAGCTTGTTGCATACAACACGTGTACAAGCGGTTTCGGGAGTCACGGGAGACCGCAGGCGACCGAAACGACGTGAGAGCAAAGGTACGAGGCGAGCCAAGCATCCACTTTACGTCTTCCGGGCAAAGTGGCCAGCTCTGCTCCGGCGATTGATCGCGGGGTTTAACGCGCTGAAAGCTGGGCTATGAGGTGCGCCGTGGTGGAAGGCTCCGGATTAGTTTTGATCACCTGGGAATGTTCAACGTGCACCGAAATCTCGACACACCGGCGTTTTCGCATTTCGCCTTCATCGGAAAAGCAGCCATCGCGGCCGGGAATAGAACCGCGTCCTTGGGCTCAGCGGCGCAATGCCTCAGCCGCTCAGCCACCGCGGCGTGTCGTTACTAATGCATCTCTCCATTCTCAAAAGCAGCTCACTTCGGAGCTCTCTCTCCATTCACCCGTTCAGCGCTCTTCTGTCGTTCGCTCTGTTTAGAAATCGAAGCGTGCCACTCGCTTTGTTGACGCTGAAATTCTGCCTTCACGCCGCGTCTGTTGCTCACCAAGTCAAAGAAGAAAACTAGGCAGAGCCTCTGCTTCTGACCGCATGGTCACCATACATGATTATTCGGGGCACGATCTGAGCGAAACGCGAAGCCCGCCTACCGCAACGAACAAACGAAAGCCGTGTTTTCTACTTGTAAGTAATGTACAAATAAATTGGTGCTGACTGCCCACTATTTGTCCTCGTCGGCCAGGTGTCAGCCACAACTCGGGGAATGATAAGCAGTTCAGCTTACATGCAAATCGACGGTCCCGCGTTTCCGGTTCTACGCGCATCGGAGGCAACCCACAGCCGTGGAACTCGGTTGCGCCACCTGTGCTTTCAGTCCGATTCGCCACCTGCTATCGAAAGGCAACAAACTTTTAGCCGGCGCCTCGAAGCGGCTGGTTGCCGTTTATAGCTTCTCCAAACAGTGCAGAAAGTGTGAAGGTGTGAGGTGCTAGTGGCCAGCTACTGTGCTCTTCAACGCGTTGTTCTACACTACGGCTTCTGTTTCCGGTAACGCAGTCTTCATAGGCAGCAAACCTCTTTGAGCTGGCGCCCAACCCGATCCCAACATGCGCTTTACAAGCTTTGCCTTTCCTCGCCGCACGCGCCGCGGTTGCTCAGTTGATAAGCCGTTCTGCAGCCGAACCCAAGAAGCGTGTTCAATCCCGGTGGTGCTGGCCGCTTTGCAGATAGAGGTAAAAATCGAAAACGCCCGGGTGTCAACATTTCGGAGGCAAACTTTAGAGATTGTAAAAATTAATCCGGAGCCTCACACCGCGTGTTCCAATTGTCCGCGAATTTAAACACCCAGAATTTTTTTTGTACTATTTGTTGGGAGAAATTTCCGTTCAGGTAGCATTATACATGACGAGCTCAGCTAACAGGGTAGCCGCTGATTGCAATACGTACAAGGGAGTGGCTGTAGCCGTGGCGTTGTTGCAGAATCCAGGGAATGTGGCCCCGAACGAAAGCTGGGCAGGCATTGCAAAAAAAAATATATTAAGTCGTTGATTTGGAGCTGCCAAGTAACGTTGTCTTATTCAGTGGGAACAGCAAGGCAAGAAAAAAAAACATTGTTTGCCGCTCACTGCAAAGAACACAGATTTCGGATGTGGTCAGTCCAACGTGGTGTCGATCAATGTTTCTGGGGAACTCTGCATAGGAGGCAAGTTAACGCAACATTATTTCGACAGGATTCATGAAAACTAGAATTCCAAGCATGGGCTAAGTGTCCGCAGTCCTGAAAGGAGGTGATAACGCCTTCCGGCAGCCTTCTGGGTAGGCTTTGATACGCGGAACCTTGCTGTCACCACTCGAGATGAAAAAAGGCATTCGACAACCGATGGGCTGTGTAATGATGCTGTAAACCAAGAAACAACTAGAGCCAAATTCGGCAAATTTTACGCAAGTGGAAGTGCTCAAGGTGCGAAACAACGCAGAATTTCGGGAGATATGAGAGGTGAACAAAATAGGAGAAGTCGGAAACAGCACTGCCTTTAAATGCTAAGGGGTAACTTTTTAAGGACAGATTAATTTCTAAAAACTCGTTTTGGGAAAACGACTAGTTAATATGAAGACCGAATGTTCCCAAGCCCGCCCTCTCCGCAAGCTGCGACGCGTACCGCATGACAATCCCGGCTAGCCGGAATTTTCGTGTGGTGATTCAGCCGTCCCGTATGTAGCTTGAGAAAGTGTTTTAACGCTGCTGGGGAAAATCTCGTGAAAGTTTAATTTAGCCGGAGACCCATAGGTGATCGGCAAAACTACCAGATGTTTTATGTTGAGCGGAGAAAGTAAGGCCTGATTGAAAACTTTGAGGGCGATCGACCTAGGGCTACGAAAGGTTGATAAACAATTGTAGTATGAGCCAATATGGATGACAGAGACCCTCTCAGTGACGATTAAAAAACCTTCGGCACCATCGGCGATCTCTAAAGTTAATATCAAGATTTGAAACATGGCAAGCGCGCTTCTAAATGCAGAATTTTATTTGCCGCTTATCTTGAGAGGCCGAGGCGCAATCTCAGGGCACATCGCTCTAGTAGGATGACGGGATGCAGGGTGTAGGCTGCTGCGCAAGAAAAAATGACGCGAACGAATTCTAAAATGGGCATCATGTACCACCCGCGAATAAGCAGTAGGATGTCCTTTCTCATTCAGAAATTTCTGTGGCTGACAAGGGTATAGTCGGGAAAGATGGGAAGGAGGGGAAAAGAGGGGAGGAGGTGTTTCGGTGTCAGTACACCCCCAAAATTTTGTCAGCTGCACATCCTCCCTTCCTTTCAGATTTTTTTTCTGCAATGCTTTTTGCACACTCGATCCATAAATTAAACTGTAAAAATGAAGATAAGATAACATAAACAACATAAGGTATTTTTTGGGCGCAGAATATCTTTTCTGATTTTTTTACAGGTGGGTATCACACCCCCAAATTTTTTTCTGGCTACCCCACTGGTAGGTGATTCTACCGAAAATTACAAGAACCAGTTACCCTTTCGCCGCAATGTGCTTTATGCGAGGGCACCAACTATGCGTGATACATTAGAGTATACCCAAGAACTTAAATATGATACCCGAAGGACAATAATGTGTCGATATGTCAGGTGGGAGTACCAGGAGCTGATAGCGGGAATACGAAAATAGTGCAAACATTGTGCCATTATTCGACAACTTTGGGTATGTAATGCACCTCTCGATAGTATGGTTGCACCACTCGATGAAGCCCATCCATCTACCGCGAACTCTATAAAAAGGCTTTATTGTCAGTGTATACTTAAGCGAAAACATCTGGATTGATTTGAATAGTGCTCATCAATAGATTAAAGAGGATGGGATAAAGTACCAATCTTCGGAGAACTAACTTGATCTGATGTAGAGTCGATGAATAAAAACCGCTTTGCAAACGACAGAACTGACGCCCAGTTGAAATATGCAGAACTCACGAAGTAATGACTTCGGGAAAGCCACTATCTTTTAGTTTTGTGATCAAAATGCTATAATCAACGCTGCCGAATGTTTTCCTGATCTCCAGCTTGACAGGCACGTAAAGTTGTTTATCCCTGCGTGAAAACTGGATTCGAATTTCCAAGTCAACATGGGCGGTTTAAAGGTAGCAGCTGGAAGAAATCTTGCTTCATGTGGGCTCAACATATTTTTTCCATACGAAAAACGGAGTAAGAGTGGGAAAGCAATATTGATGTATAGGAGAACTTAGCTCATATCATATGAGGAACTAGCTACTTTAACGATTGGAGTAACGAAAAGGCATATTGGCTGCCCTAAGAAACCACGACGTAAAAAAAAATTGCATTAGAAATGACAACCACTGAGAGATAGAACGTGTGCCGAGTGAAAAATACGTGATGTACAATATACATGTCTACATACAGAAAAAAATATATACACCTACACACAGCAACAACATGCCCATAAATGGCAGCAAAAACTTGTCTCAATTAGACAAGGAAACCATTCAGAGCAATTAGACAAATAATATTCAGGACGGAGCCAAGATCAAAGGTTATACGCAGGAGAAAATGTTTCGCAAGTTTTAAATCTGCAGGAACCCTTAATTAGTCAGTAAAAGTATAGGTTACATTTAAAAACATCGTGAGGCGACATTCGGAGCAGAAATTTTATTGATGGAGTGCAGCCATCATAGGACCCCGCGGAGCCAGGAGCTCCATAACCCCATCCCTCATCTCACCTTTCGTGAAAGTGGAGAATCCGGTACCGGAGTAATTCAGTAACTACGGGGGAAAGAGTAGTTGTGAACGTCGTTTGACAGGCTTAGAAAATCTGCTCGTGAGAATGAAAAGTTCCTCCCAACATTGCCACAACTGAAGCATTCTTACTTCGGTACCGTTTCAGCATAGATCGAAGCTATATATAGGCAGAAACGCGCCTACTTCTCTTGCGCACGCTGTTGCTGCGCTTGGCTCCGTTTAACTGCCATAAACAATCCAGAATCTGCGTCGGCGTTCACTTCTAACGCGACGGAGTGGTGAGAGCCGCTCGATTGACGGGAAGCCTATACGTGCACGGGCGCTCGACACCTGTCGTGCCTACGCGCAACTCTCGTGATTTATTGCTTGTAAGTATGACTCGATCCGGAAGTCGTGCTTTCGAGAGATAAAGCTCCGTGGCCTTCGCACGGAAACATCGATCAAAGGATACGGTCGATATGCGGCAGTTTCACTGGTGCGTTCTCACGGGCTCGGAGGCGTGAAATGCGCGTTCACACGACAAGAAATGTATCGGAGCAAAGCTAAAACGACGCTAGCAGATAAAACTCTCTGAGGGAAGTACATTTTTTTTATCGGACGAGTCTTTCCGAGGGGTACAGCACTCGATAGAAAAGTACAAAACATGAACAAGTGAAGCCCATGGTCCTTTTTTTTTTTTCTCCTTCTCCTTTTTCCTTTGTGTACAAGAATCATCAAATGATTCCGATGCGATGAAAACTAGAACGGCGTCATCAAAGGACCGCGTTCTCCCCTTGCAACGCATAATAAAGGAAACGTTGCGAGGGCGTCCGGGATAAACGCTGTCTTTTCGAAACAGCGCAAGAATTCAGAAACGAAAGCAATGGATTCAATCGAGATTTCGTGTCGAAACAGATAATGGGTTGAGACAAAAAGGCGCTGCTGTCAACTTATCTGTGAACAGAGCGATGTTGCGCCCCCTAGATGAGCGTCGTCCGCCTGCTCTTAGTCGTCGTTGAACACCGCCGTGAACGTTAGTTTTTCGAGCAGACATCGACTTTTAGCAATCTAAAATTCCGGCGCGCCGAAAATTACAGCCCAGAAAAGGACTTCTACAGAAGATTGACGCTCAAATGACCTCGTCCGCAGTGGTTGAACTGTGAATGATTTCTTGGAACATTGACACATACATGCAATGCATTGCGTAAACACTTTCTTTGCGAACCATGCGTCCAACTCTGTGCCCTTCTGGAATTGCTTGAGTTAACGGACACACTTTATTGTGTTTCGCATGTGGCTCCTATGTAGAGTGCTTGAAAGGAGGGAATTTTCTTCGTGCCTTGTGCCGGGTAACGACACTAACTATTGCTGAAACGTTACTGACTGGAATTCTTAAGGGCGTACTTTGCTTCCTGTGAACTGTCCCGAATTAATACCACAATAAACACGGTTATTGCTGCACTTTCAGTCATTTTTAAATCCTCTTTGGCAATTCTAGCATCATATTATACATCAAATACTTGTTTTAACAGCTAACAACTTTAAAAGCTGCCTCTTACCGGTACTCACTTGCAGGGCGCAAACTTGGGGGTGCACTAGGAGGGTTCAACTTAAATTAAGGACGACTCAGCGAGCAGTGGAGTGGAAGATAATAGGTGTGGCATTAATGGACAAGAAGAGAGCGGAGTGGGTCAGGGAACAAACGCGCGTTAAGGATATATTAGTAAAAATTAAGAAGAAGAAATGGGCGTTGTCAGGGCATGTAATGCGAATGCAAGGTAACCGTTGGTCATTAAGGGTAACAGAGTGGATCCCTAGAGAAGGCAAGCGTGGCAGGGGGGGGGGGGGGGGGTAGAAAGTTAGCTAGGCAGACGAGATCAAGAAGTTTGTGGGGATAAATTGGTCGCAGTTAGCACAGGACCGGGTAGTATAGGTGATGCCTTTGCCATGCAGTGGGCGTAGACAGACTGATGATGACGCTGAAGGCTTGCTTTATTACGTTTCAAACAAAGTAAGAAAAAGTACATGGGAGCTTTCACTCACGCTCAGGAGTTGAATGGCGAAGCTATTGTAGGTGAGCATTACCGGACACATAGTTAAGTTTCGGTATCGTTATTTATATGCATAGTTGCGGTGCTAGCAATCGTGGTAATCGTCGCCATGCATCGAAGAGGTAGTCGTATTTTTCGCGGCGAGTGGTGGATACAAAGTCATCCTCAGCATTGTAGAATTCAACCAGCTCAACTGGCGAAGCTGGCACTAACTCGCGCAAGGATTGAACCATAGGGAAGCTGCGGAATTTCTTCATATATCAGCACTTAAAGGGGCCACAAAGACAAAATGCAAGTTTGGTTCATTAAAAAAATTGTCTCGTTAGAATCGTGCTGACGCCACTTTTAACGTCAACTTCGCTCAAATAAGCTATATAATTAGGAAAAGGGTAATGGCCATGCGACCCACTACCTCCTTTCCCGCAACAAAACCTATGATATCGTACCAGCCAGCTCTGAGAATGGCGGAGGCCGGCAAAAGCAAACGCAAATTCGGGAGAGCTAATAAGCTTGCCGAACGAGCAATCTGCGCATAAATTTAGGGTACATTCTTTTTATAGCAGTAAAAATGGTAGGGTAAGCAGTGAAATTTACGAAAGTACGTGTAAACATAGAACTACCGATGCGTACTGCTGTTGGTACTGCGGACACAATGCTTGTTTTAGCCGCACAGCACGGCGGCGCTTTGGGGTTGTCTCAGACGGCACTGGCCGATTGACGCAAGCGACGGTGTCTTACGTAACCATATTTGTCGAGCGAGCATTATGTTTCACGAAACGATTATTTTCTCCATCAACAAAAACAAGCCAGGTTTGAATCAATCACAAACAAACCAAAGGCAGAAAACGGCTTGCCGCGGTGTGGCGGCGCCATCTAGGTTGACTAACAGTAAACAAGTCTCCGCTCCACACCTAGTTTAGCGGAAAGATCTGTTCCTATGATGTCTTTGCAAACGTTGTTCAAAACACGTTTTGGCGCGAGGATCAAAGTTTAGCTCAAATTGATTAATTTCGCAGTGAATAAAACTTTGCTTCTGGACAAGCGCTGGGGGCAGTATAGAACACGAAATCTTTCGAAAAAAGAAATATTTTCTCTTCATGGACCCTTTAAGGACCCATCACCATGCATTTGTACAAATTTGAAATTGTTTATTCACACGTTCCGTCATTTCTTTGCACTGTTGTAGTAGTAGTCAGCGTCATATGCATCCATATCGTCAGGTTCCTCATGCCAAGCATTACATGACTGGTAGCGCTTGACGACAGCACTGAAGTTTCTTTTTTCTTTTTTAAGCTACTACACGCACAGGGAACACTCAACGGTCGCCGCGAGGCACGCGCTCACGAGCGGTCCGCATTTTCTTTCTACTTTTTCCTGCAATGGCGAACGTACAGCAGAACTTATAACGTACAACAGCTCCGCTGTTAAAAATTATTGCGTCTTATTCATCCAGAAATTTTTCCTGAAATTGTGGAGCAAATGTTTTCTAGATGCTTCCTATTCCTGCAGAGATGACCTTAGCCAAGAATATAGGAGTACGAAAAATCTTGCTGATTGCAGGAAACGGCTTGATACTAATCTACATGCTGTCTGGAGTGGATTCTTTAGAAGCCAGTGTTAAAGGGAATAATAAAAAACAAGCATAATTAAAATCAATAGGAATGGGAGGGAGGATGTAGAAATTTAGTAAGCTTTCGTAATGAGAAAACAAATGGACTGC
The DNA here is from genome assembly GCF_048455015.1 of Haemaphysalis longicornis. Lineage (NCBI taxonomy): Eukaryota > Metazoa > Arthropoda > Arachnida > Ixodida > Ixodidae > Haemaphysalis > Haemaphysalis longicornis. The sequence goes on from NW_027526295.1 coordinate 167,194,833, forward strand.
AAATCGATTAGAAGAGCTGCTTCATCAGTGCCTCCACTTTCTCAAAGCTCGCAACAGTCCCTTCCTTTCGAACATTGTAAATACATATAGACTATGGACTTACGTGAGGCATGAACCTGTCATCTGTGACACCGGGCTTCAAACCTGTCCGTGGAAAGAAATTTGCTAGTGGTTACTCTTTTCGATTTAGAGTGCGTAAGGGCTTTTTCTATGTACGCCTGCTGCCCTTAGGCACGAGCGCGTCTCGTCAAATGTACGGCGAAACATTAGTGTTGTACACAACAGTGCTGCATTGTTGCACACAGTATTGCTGCACTGCTGACAAAATTGTACAGCGACATATTGTTATGACTACGTGACTGGCTTCTAAACGTGAATAGTGCGCGCTGAATTACCAGACTGGCATGGTATTGCCGCGCCTTAGCCGGCTTTTTCGATCGGCCTATTATCGTCTGCAGCTCCCATTCTCGTCTCTTGAAAACGTCGCACCGTACTTTAATTTTAAAGCGGTGTTGAATGGTGTTAATTGAGGAAATTCGAGAACAATACCCTCATCGTTCTAAATTTCCTCTTTTCTAAGTTACGAATCACTATTGAGCAGAGTGAATGCCTCCCCTTGGTCGTTGAACGGCTGCCCGAAGCGTGATTGGTCTTTTGTCCTTCGTCAGAGTACTAGTGACGAAACACTCGTACGTAGAGGGCCCACTTACGCGAGCGGGGCGCACTGTAATCATTGCCATTCTCTTACAAATGGGGACACTTATTTCCGCCGGTTTCCATTCTTTCGCAGCAATTTTCAGGACTGCAATAGCCAATGTGTTGGAATAAATGAGGGTCAATCCGCTTACTGCGAGCAGCCGTAAGAGCCGTCTTTTTATGTGTGCAATGTAGCCGACGATCGGGGTCACCATCGAGCGATCAAGACTGATGAAAACCTGAGGCGACAATAAAAGTTGATTCTACGATACCCATCCTAAAAAGCGTGCAAATGTAATTAAGGCTGCTTGAAGACAAGCTCTTCTGGTGCATGTAATGGAAAACACGACGTGGTATGCTAATCCAGGGCTCTGTTGAATGTCTGCAATTTTTTTCATCAGAGTTCGCAGGAACGTTTTAATGCGAAAAAATTACGTTCCTCATTGGGGGCTAAACGGCAGTGTAGGTACCGAAGATGGCTGCCGCTCTAAGGAGTAAGAAACGCATACAATAATGTCGAAATTTGCTAAAAAGCGCAGGTATATTGATTTCGATAATGAAAAACCAGTTAGTTTGAGAGGAAAATTAGGTGCATTTCAGTTCTTTGAGAATAGAACCAGGGTTTCTGAAATGGGAGCCCGGTGCTCTTCCTCTATGCGACATCAGCGCGTTGTCCGCACCGGAGCGAGATTTACCTGTGTGCGTGTGGCGCTGACGTCATACCAAGTGAAAGTTACACGTGACGGAACGTGGGTAGAACAGATGCACCCCGGCCACAGAGAACAGTGGTTCTGGGGAAGCAGTGTCATGAAGCGTTACTGCGGCCATCCGCCTGTCGAAATCGTTCGCGCCGTCTCTCGTGATGGAAAGGGATTTTACGGTGGACGTACCGCCAATTTGTGTGCTTCCTAAGCGCGGTCGGCTACGCAAAGACGCCAATAAGGCCGGAGCACAGGAGGCTAAGAATGTAACGAGGAGAGTCAAACACGAAAACGCAAAGTGCAGAAAGGCGCGAACAGCGAGCACAATGTAGCAGCAAAAGTAAAGAAGTCGTTTATAAGTATCGCTTTCAACGAGTAATTCTCATTTTTAATGTCACCGCCTTTAATGTCAGAGCGCGCGCGGAGATTCGGGTCAACCGAGCCCCGGCTGCCAGCGGCATCGGCAGTGGTGACACTGTGTTCACAGTTGCTACGAAGAAGTCAAGTCGTAGCGCTGCCGGCTGGCTTCTCCCTGCACGCCAAATGCGTCCGTCGTGCGGATTTCCAAAGCGTCCAAATAACTGTTCGTACGAGTCATAAAAAGGAGTAGGATTGCACGTTTCTAAAGCTGTGACGAGGCGTACGCCTCGGGGCACGCCTCATGTTCGCGAGGGGAAGCAAACCGGTGCACACGCATTCTTAAGCACCCACCTATGGATCTTCCAATGACGTTTTCTGCTCTACTATCGACTCGTATAGCCAGGTTTCTTCCCAGCTACTCAATCCCTCAGCGCTGCCTTATAAGAGGCGGTTCTTCCACTCCCCGTCACTTCAGTGTGACATCCATCTCTCTGACGGTACCATGACGACGATGATGATGACGGGCGGTGATGATAATGGGGAGGTATAGGGACGAAGATGACTACAGGGATAGTTGTGTTGTTGCTGCTGCTGTACAGTGCGAGTCAGGCTTGTCTAGGGCAAGCGAATGCGCGGCTTCCGAGCATGCTGGCGACATCTGCTGATAGCGGATGGTGTCGAGATAGCTTGCCATTGCACGTGCGTGGATCTCGGACAGGCTCCGGCTGGTCTTCGTTCAGCTTGGGCCACTAAAACTTACAGACGCCTATTCCCGCTAGGGGCCCTTCTCTTCTGCAGTGCCTGCAATAGGCGGTGGCACGGCGGTACGCACGTAATTTGACGCGATGCGTTATCAGCGCAGCCGTTACGTAATCGCGCAAAAGGTTCCAGGGAATGGGCTGCCGTCTATTCTTGTTGCGTGCTTTTCGATTTCGAAACGCGGAATTCAGAAGATTGGCGCAGGTCGGTTTGTGTGATTGCTTAACCGCCTGTGGGAATAGTTCCTCGCGCCGAATGAAGCGGTTGTCTAGCCCGTAAACACTCACGGCTGCCACAACGCACCACGAGGGCGGTGGCGTCTGCAAATGGGAGTGCCACATGCACGCGAAACGACGACCGGCCTAACACTGTCGTAGATACATGTACACGCAATGGTAAGCTATCTTCAACCCAGTCGCAATCAGTAGATGTCGCCAGCACGCTCCGAAGCCGCGCGCTCACTTGCCCAAGACAAGCCTGACGGGCACTGTACAGTGATAGTTATGGCGTTTTTTGTTGTTGTTGTTGTTGCTGCTGTTGCTGCTGCTGCTGCTGATGATGATGATGGTGATTACGATGATGGTGATGACGACGCTAAGGCAGACAGCCTCTTTTTGTTCTACTAGGAGAACTTGCACTACGACCCACATGAGAAGTTCCCTAAACATGCAGTAAAAACACCATGCTGCGACCTTACACTTTCGGAATCAATGGATATCATCCTGAACCATTACCTTAATAATGAAAAAGACATACCCACGCATCGTTTAAAACATCAGGCATCAATTTTCAAGGCCGCATTCCAAAAACAGGAGGGGCCTAAAGTCACGTGGTGATTTCTTTTCTTTCTAGCATGCTTCAATATCACTTTTGCCCAGCTCTACGTGCTTACTCCGGCAATATTCAACAAGTTCCTCATTAGATAATGCACGGCAGGTGGTCCGCTGTGCCTTTGAACTACACGTGCGTGCTTCACCTGAGTCTACCATGGCGCTGTTTTTCTCTTCATTATTTAGAACGTGAGTTTTGGCGGAATAAATATACGCTGGTTCGACTTCAAGAAGTGCCTCTATACTGAAAAGGTTCTTTTCAGCCATTACCTAATTGAAGACGAGGCACGTCGTGTACTCAACATGCAGGAAATCTCGTTAGGCAGCGAAAACGAGGGCTTCGTACACAAGTGCGGAATGAGGCCCCGCTAATTTGATTACCGAAGAATGATTTTTTCTCGAACCACTTCGCTGCTTCTATAGGTCCACTGCTGTCACGATACAACAGTACCAATAACACGTCTCTGTTACAAGTTAACGCATGACCGAGGGGCTCGAGTGTCTGCAGAAGCACGCTTCGGAGAATTGATGGCTACCGAAACCAAATCCTAATTACATCTGTGTTTTTTTTTTCTTTCAAGAAAAACCTACGCTGAAGCACGGTACTGCTCATACACATGAAGCCGTTTCATGTAGCTGACCTTTTAGTTTGGCTAGGAATTCGAGCCCTCTTAAAGAAGAAACGTTGCATTTTATCTAATGTTCTTAACTTTGTCTGAGATGAAAAAAAGGTATAGCAAAAAAAAAATAATAATATTAACGTGTAGATACTAACTCAGAGCGGGTACCGTTGAGTAGCTAAAACCTTTGAAAGGAAGCTCAAGGGATGTCCAACTATGGCGCTTTTTTTAATACATTTCGGCACAAAAAGCGTACCTTTTCGGAGGCCACTCAGCGATTTTCTATTAGACACTCGCGATGAAACGAGCACGCTTACATCCTGTGAATAGAAGCACTAATTATGCTCTCGGTGGAGTACCGCCTAATAAAGCAATGTGTTAGTGTCACTGCTCCCTCCAATTATGATAACATGCGAACTAAGAAAACTTCACTGCTGTACGCATAAACTCAGAAATAATATTCAGGAACTTACCTTTTTCGTTAAAAATGGACGTGCAAGCACAAAAATCCCGGGCCATCTCCACAAACGGGAAACCTAAGCAGGGGCGAAGCATGCAGTGCCTAATTGTATTCTTAGCACCTCAGCGTTCCTACCAACGGAGATGAAACCGTTGGGGGGTAGAGGTATAGAGCTTTGCTGTAAAAGTCTCTTGTCTTTGAAGCAGAAATCTCTCTAGCGCGGGACGTAAACGAGTGTCCCGGTGTTTTTTTTAAGTACGCGTTACGTTCTAGCGCGAGGCGTAAGCGAGTTTCCAAGTGTTTTAGTACCGTGACTACATGAGACGATTATTACAACGACGACGACAGGAGACGCCAACAGCCCCAGCCCCTAACGGGCTTCACCCCTAAAATCTCTTTAAGTACCTCGTAAGAGGGGTAAAGGTTCCTAACGAGCCACTGCTAGAAGCTCAACGGGTTCCACAGTTAGGGATAGAAAGCGAGAATTGATGTTGAAAAAACAAACTACCGTTGACTGGGTTTTGGGTAAAATGAACTTTTTGAAGAGTAGGGAATTTAGAACCGCAGTCAGAAGGTGGACCAACCGTATACGAACCTAATCTTGTGGGAATTGGACAAAGGTCAGAAGAAGGAAGGGACAAGGGAAATGAATATTGGCGCCACAGTTTGAACTTGGCTGACATGTGACAGGAGAAGTCGACACCGATTGGGAGTAGTTACCAGTTTGGGGCATTAGAAAAACGACGAACAGCCAAAATCGCAGGGCAAAACAGCGCCAAACAACAGCAGGCCAACACAAAATGACACCACGGCAACCTCAGGGACAACACAGCACACGATAAAATGGCACGACGACAAAAGAGCCAAACGTTAAGCAGCGCTGAAATATGGCACGCCTGAACAGTCCACTATATGCGAGTTAAGAACTTATGATACGCTTTCAGTGTGCAGGACGCTTGTTATTCATAGTCAATAGATTCCTTGAACTATTGATTTGGGTGATGCAATGTGCTCAAGCAGCCGAGGCATTTTCGCAGAACTGGACTCATTGTAAATTCGCACTGACTTATTCGGCCACAGATTTATCGTACACTCAACTCGCAGCAGTACACACACATCTCCCAGCATCACACTTACACCTCACAGATCGTTGACCTCAGTAAACGCATCACGACGCCTAAATATGGCCTCGTTGAATCTGAGCGTCTTCGCCTTCTTCATATCTTCCTCATCTTTCGCTTCTGGTACCACCTACTGTACCCCACCCTCCCCTTCACTTAACAGCAACCCTTGGACGCTCTTTAAAGACTTGCCTATCGTGCAGCGCTCCGCTTGCCTACACACGCCCCTACCGAACGACTCCTAGGCTCCCTAGGTCTGCACAACACGGTGACGGATCTGCTCAAAGCGCACCGCACTGCCCAAACCCATCGCCTCTTCCAAACGCCCACCGGCCACTGCATTCTTGAACGGACGCATCTCAACCCATGAATTTCTTCTCGATCCTATGGCTACCCTCCCTCTCTCAATCCGCTCCACCCCTACCCCTACCCCTTCCTCCCAACGGCGACCAATGTGGAAAGTGGGATGCACATCCTACCCCTTCCTCGCAATGTGCATCCCACCTTCCACATTGGTGTCCGTTTAGTCCATGCGCGGGATCATCTCAGTCGCTACACCCCGGCTGAGTTTCCAAGCAAGCCGTCACTGCGGTCATAGGAGCACCTAGCACCGCCCCGCAAGCTTCAGCCACGGCAAGCTTCAGCAACGGTGCTCACCTCGACTTCAGACACAGCGGTGGAAGGAAGCGGAACTTGCCCTCGCCCTTACCCAAACACCCATCCCCCTCGTTATATTATCAGATTTCGCAACACGCCATTAGAAATTACTTCAAGGGGAACATTTTATCACTTTCCCTCCAAATTATTCGCACTCGACCCCTTTCTAAACCCGTGACGCTGCTGTGGACGCCGCCCACACCGGCATAGGCGGTAATGAGGCTGCCCACCACCAAGCCCGAGCTTTGACACCCGGGGAAGGCTCTTCAACCCTTAAACAAGGCGTCCCCGAGATCTCCCATTCGCTACTGCTCACATACCGGGACATCACCAAACATTACCGTCTTCTTCGGAGACAACCTCCCCCTTCTCACCCCTCTCTCACAGCCAAAGCTGTCCATATGCGGCGTCTTCAGATGCACACCTTTCCTCACCGCCCTGTATTAGTGCATGCCCCTCACCTTTTTTCCTCTCTCGACTGTCCCTTGTGTGACGCGCTGGACGACTCCTTCCCCCTCTCTACCCTCCCCCACCGTCTGGGAACAGGCTCTGGGGTGCTATTACGGCCGCCAAAAACTGGTCACCAGTGCGGCCCCCTACGTGGCGGCGGCCCTCTGGGCCACCGGCACTTCCCCACCCTAAAACCAGAGTGCCAAATAAAAGTAAACCTTTTCTCTATCTTCCTCTCTCTCTCTCTCTCTCTCTCTCTCTCTCTCTCTCTCTCTCTCTCTCTACTGCGGGGTGCTGTGTGGGTACTTGAACAATACCCTCCCCCCGCCTCCCGGTGCTATAAAGAACCGATGGCCATCCTCCTTCGCAGGGTGGAATTACCTTTAATTTTTTACTGTTCTGCATACAATGGGCTGTTGCCAAGTGGAACACAGCTCGGGTCTTCTGAAGGAGACGCAGCATCGTAGGCGACTCTTTTCATCTCAAACAGGTGGCGAAGAAACTTGTGCGTCTGGGAGCAACACAGAATGCAGTAATGCAGGAGGATGTTCAATAGAGTCCATTGTTTTATACCAAAAGCATAGAAAAGTTATATTTTCACCCTATATTTGGCCACCTGTTTTTTTTTTTCTGTCCCTTACCCAACACCCCATACCATCAAGTATGGGACTGCGGACAGACATAAGGCCTACCCCCAACCGTTCCCCATTATACGAGCAGTGGGTGGCCTGCGTGAAACGTCAGGGCCCTGGGAGCCAGTGCGTACTGGTGAAGAGGTCCCATACCTCGGCAAAGTTGGCGCGGCTCACTCAAACTCACTCACAATTTTTTTTTTCGAATCACCACTCACTCAAACTCAGACTCAATGCTCAGCAGCACATCTGCGCTCACCCGAACGCAAACTCACATTGAGCGCAAAACTCAGAACTCACTCGGGCTCAAAACTCAAAATGTACTCAGAACTTAAAATGTACTCAAACTCAAAACGTACTCAAAACTCAAAATGTACTCAAACTCAAAATGGACTCAAAACTAGAAATGTACTCAAAACTCAAAATGTACTCAAACTCGAAATGGTCTCAAACTCAAAATGGGCTCAAAACTCAAAATGTACTCAAAATTCAAAATGTATTCAAACTCAAAATGGACTCAAAACTCAAAACATACTGAAAACTCAAAATGAACTCAGAACTCAAAATGAGCTGAGACTCAAATTAATTCAGAACTCAAATGGCCTCACAACTCTCTCGTGATAGGAATTTACTCGGGCTCAGATAGACTCTGATTTCATTTGAATTCAGTGCTTTCAAATTCACGCGTGGTAAAAATATTACGAGTGCAAATTCGTGAGCTCAAACTCTTGCCATCGGCACGACATGACACCGTAGCTCCTGTGAGGTCGGAAACAATTTTCGTTGCAGATTTAATACAGCTATACCTGCTGCCCATGATGACTAGCGCTGGTTACAAGCATTGGTACGTATATATTGGATACCAAACTCTTGATGTAGGCTCCGTGTTCGCGTTTATGACAGAGGCGGTCCAGACCCGATGGTGTGCTGGGTATCTGGGTCGAAATAAGCAAGATTGGGCGAGGGGACGCGCGCTCACTGCTCCGTTCATTTACATCGAAGCTGTTTAGTGTTACCATTCCGTGCATTCTTGCTCTGCACCCTGAAAAAACGCCTTGTGTCAAAGCGAACTGTCCCCGCCAATTTCTGAAGCGCGAGGCGTTCACGGATATGCCTTTGCTTTTTTAGTGCGTAGCATTCTTTGCCGAGTACCCCCTCCTCCTACCCCCGCCAGGATCGTGTAACGCCCTGCATTTACACAAAAATGCAGATATCACGGAAGTTCGACCTGTAATAATTATAAAAGTGTAAATGTAGACAATTGATCAAACTAAATGTTAAAAAACTAAAAAAAATAATAAGAAGAAAAAATATCGAAAATGGCGAACCGCGTAACACGGGAGTCATGGATAGTCTTAGATTGGGTTAAAATTCAGAGAGATGTGGCGCTAAAGAATGTGGGGTATCAAATTGAGGGTCTCGAGGAGAGAAATCACGTGGGACAAACAGAAAAGTGCGTCGTTGTTTGCTCAGGCACTTGTATTATATTTATTAGCATTTGCTAGGTGGGATGAGCTCTCGTAGCTCGGCTCGGACAGGCACCACACTATCATTGTAAGCAATTACCACCACCGTACCCAGCTGTTAATTTCCAGCATGCACGAGTGTGTGTGTGCGAGTGCGTGTGCCCGTGCGTGCGTTTGCGTGTGTGTATGTTGCGTCAGTCATCTGTTCTTTCATTGTGTTTGACATGTAGTCGTTGGAGAACTGCCCGAGTTAATTCTTTTCCTTTACATTGTTGTCATGTGCTAGTTTTGACATCTTGCGCTGATTTCTTATTGTAATAAAATCAGTTCGAGCGCACCCACAAACTCCGCTTGCTTATTTCTCTGAAGTGTTTTCCTTCTGTCGCTATGTCTGCTTATGTCTTCGTGGCTCTGTTGCCTCTCTATCTCCTACACTCTAGCAAGGAGTTAATGTCTCACATGTAATTGGCCAATTCTGGATTCGAGTGCACGTTGGTACACTGTGGGAACGAAATTACGGACACGAAACGCGGCCGCAAGGCTTATTCATAAACAAATGTGAAATTCGCTTTCCACAATTTCCACGACACCATATGTGTCGAAGATTTTGCTTGTTTGTTGGGACACCGGGAAATGGAGGAAGTAACGTTTGAATGGCAGTTATTAGCAGAGAGTTTTTGAGTCTGGTGATTTAAGTTCGAGAGCGTGGCATGGCTTTTGTTTTTACCCCATGCCATCCTGCGTCGATGATTCAGCAATTAGACGCCAATATTTTTATTACTATATACCGCATTGATGGACATCTCTGGACAAGCCTTCGCATTTATATAGCACAACCGCCTTACGGGTTGGCAAGGAATTTTGGTTGAACCCGACCCAGCAAAATAAGAAAGATACCTTTTGCTATATCCTCATAACTATAACCAGAAAGCATTTTTATATTTGTCCCACGTGATCCCCCTCGACCAGACCTTTAATTTGATACGCCACACACCCTAGCAGGATCATATAGAATTCATACCAGTCAAACTAACCATGACTCTCATGACTGTAACCAGGATGCATTATTTAAATGTCCGACGTGATTCCTCTAACTGAAACCTTCAAAATGACACCCCACATGCTTTAGCGGCCTCACGTTGAATTTAACCCAATCTATGACTCATAATGACTATCTCATGATTAGAACCGCGAAGCCTTTTTTATTTCTACCACGTGATTCCCCTAGTCAAGACCGTAAATTTGATACCCTACACGCCCTAGCGGGGTCACTTCGAATTTTAACCCAATATAAGACTCGCCATGACTATCTCATGGTTATAATCAGGAAGCATTTTTGTATTTCTCCCACGTGATTCCGCTCATCAAGACCATTAATTTCGTACTCATCACATCCTAGCGGAATCAATTTGAATGTTAAACCAATCAATGACTAACCATGACTATTTCATGATATAGCCATACCGCATTTTTGTCCCACGTGATTTCCCTCATCGGAACCTTCAATTTGATGCCCCGCACACCCAGTGGCGTCATTGTGAATTTTAACCTAATTTATGACCCACCTTGAGTATGTCATGATAAAAATGAGAAAGCACGTCATTACCCTCATCGAGACCTTTAATTTGATACGCCACACGCCCTAGCGTCATGAACTTGAATTTTAACAGAATCTATGATTAACCATGACTACGTCATCATATAACCTTAACTCATTTTTGTCCCGAATGATTCCCCACGTCGAGACCTTGAATTTAATTCCCCACATGCCCCCGCAGCGTCATTTTGAATTTTAACCCAATCTATGACTCATTATGACTGCCTGATGACTGCCTGATGACTACAATCAGGAAGCATTTTTTTATTTAAGTTATTCGGGACCTTTAATTTGATACCTTACACGCCTTAACGTCATCAGTTTGAGTTTTCACCCAATATTATGCGGTCATTATTCCGTCTAAATGGGCGTCGCCCAGTCCATTCAGTTAATTAATTTGAAACAGCAGAAGGGACAGCCCCCGCCCCCTTTTCCTCCCGGCTCTCACCTCTTCCTTTGTGACCCCTAGTATATCAAGCCGTTAACAGTAGCAGGCGAACAACCAGCAAGCAAGTGCCGCAGTGTGCTTTCCCACCACCCTTTCCCAGCCTCTTAGTGGATCCATCAGGAGGAAAAATTAAGACAACCCTTTTTAAATGCAGAGCATTTCAGTAACTCACGATGTCACCCGCGTTGGCGTCCGTAGTCCGCGTCCGCATCGCTCCCCCTACACTATATAAATACTTGCCGGCGCCAGGTTTCGATCCTACGACTCTGCGGGCGGAGCGCAAGGTGCACGGTACTCTACCAACTGAGCCACAAAGCCGACACAGAACGGAAGGTTACGAACGTGCCTTATATCCTTGACTCATTCAACCGTCGGCCAGAGGTGCGCCCTCTCCCCCGCGTCCTCCTCTCCTTCTCTCCGCTCGCAACGCCCTCTCTCGCCGCGTTCGGTTCGGGCGCACAACAGGTGGGGACGTGCGCAACACCCTCCCTCGCCGCGTTAGGATCGCGCGCAAGAACAGGTGGGGGCGCTCGCATCGCGCTCTCTCGCCGCGGTCGGTTCGCGCTTAACTCTTTCGCTACCGCGCCTATCAAAATTGATCAATTTGATCGATACTTTTGGGAGCGCCTTTTCATAGCGTTCCAGACGTTTCTCGAACAAATAAAGCTGTTCGGAGTTAGATCAGAAAATGGCCTTTCAAAATCAGTTTTGTTTTCATTTTTGCAATGGAAACGTGATTTTTGACACGCTTTTGAATCACCTGGGTGTGGAAAAGGGGCGTGGTCATCGCGCGTCACGGCTACCAACGAAGAATGCGTGCAACTCGTAATTACTCTGCCCCAGCGCTTGTTTTTTGCTATCAGGGCGTGAATGGGGAACTAGCAAACGATTTTCAATCGTCAGGTTCGCGCTCTGACAGTAATATTCCCAGAAATCGGCTGAAAATGTCAAGCAGTGCCTGGTTGCAAAGCTACTTTATGATTTTAGGCAGTTTTATTGCCTTTGCGCAATTTGTTCTAAGTACGGTGGTAGTTCTACTTACCCCAGGACCATTCGCAAACAGTTTACAACAGTTTCGGTTTCGTTTCTGCATCGCGAAATTCATATTTAGCACTACTACTACTACGCAGTTACCCAACTTCAAGGCTACCTGCCATGGCGCCTGAAGAGTCCGCGACTGATCCTCGAACAAAGCACGGCGCTCCTGATTTCCCCCCACCCTAACCCGATTTCTGCGATAAGAACTTCAGATGCAAGTCAAAAGGTCACACCCAGTCGCCAGATATCTGTTCCGCCGAGGACAGCGCTTCAAACCGGCCTTACACTGCCAGCTGTTCGCCTTCCAGTTTCGTTTCCATACGAGGGTATATCCAAGTGTCTAATGTTGCTGCTTAGTTGAACTGTCTATTCGGACGGAGCCTCTGATAAGTTTTTGTACTGTTTCATTTGAAAATGTTAGGTGGCGCTGCAATAGAGGAGGCTCGTTGTGCTGATCTTTTTTAGCGTGTAACTGCTACTCGGCCAAAGATCGCAGGGCACGATTCTAGCTCATCGTACCTCATTTTTGCGAGCAAGGCTACAATTGCGAGTAAGAAGATGATAATAAAGCTCAGCTTTATGCTTTGAGAGATAACTGACCGTGAACGACAACACGCATCAGCCACGGCGTTCGATTTTCAACTTCATGCATGTTTTTTTCCGCTTCGCGTGCTTGTCCAAAATATTGTGCTCACTGTAAATGCAAAGTCAGTCATTGACAAGATGTTTTTACGTTATGTGGGGGCAAATTGGTGCCTCTGATAACGTCAAACCGCCAGATTTATTCCAGGGAACCACCCGAAATTGCACATTTTGAATTAGAGGTTAGGCTTCACCGCATGACACGAGCACCGTGCGTGCTAACATTTTTTTTTATATCTGAAAAACTGTTCCGCGCAAGTCGACAGTTTTTTTAGGGTGTGTTTTTGAAATCTTTCCCTACAAAATGTATATTCTAATTTTTTTCTACTACCGGTGGTTTGATATACACAACTCCTTTTTTATTATTTTTTTCGACAACTTGACAAAAATTTTGATTTTGATTTTTTTTTCACAACTATGATATATGAAAACCTTTAAAAAACGGGTGGTATTGGAAAGGCCGTTAAATAATCTGCATTTTGTGCTCCTGCAATTAGTGCCTAACCAATTTTTTAGCAGGAAAAAAAATGTTTTCTTGGACCCCTAAAAATTGGTCAATTTTCTGCGGTAGCGAAAGAGTTAAACCACATATGTCGTTCGCGCGCGCTGCGGTCGCTAACATCTGTGGCGTGATCGTGACGTCAGCATCACGCGTTCGCGTGGTGGCGATTTCGGCGCTATAACACTCTCTCGCGAGGGGCATTGGATTGGATTCGATTGAATTGGCTTGGATTGGCTTGGATTGGCTTGGATTGGCTTGGATTTGGATTGGATTGGATTAAAGTGGATTGTGTTGGATTGTGTTGCGTCATAGCCGCACCACGTTGCGTCATAGCCGCTCCACGTTGCGTCATAGCCGCGGCAGGGGGTTCACGGCACGTTCCACCATCGACTTCATCGACAATGTCTACGCTGGAAGACAACAATTACAACAACAACAACCAATACGTAATCCATACGACTTGCAGGCGCGCCCCCCCGCAGAAATGCTCTGCATTTGATCGTGCCCCTCGCGAGGGGGATGTTTCTTCTTTTTTATGACCTCACCAGTCAATTATCACTCACGCGCACAGCCGCGAAAACTTGGTATGCAGCAAGTGCTTAGGGTCATGAAAATTCAATAACAAGCTAAAAAAAATCAGACACCTCCTCCCTCCCAACCGATCATGCGGATCGCGAATGGTATCGCACCCGTAGGTAACCAATTCCGAGCCCACAGCGACGCATAAAACTTGACAGCCAACCATAGCTGCCTGCTAGGCTACTCATATGTACTCAAACTCAAAATGTACTCAAAACTCAATATGTACTCAAACTCAAAATGTACTCAGAACTCAAAATGGACTCAAACTCAAAATGTACTCAGAACTCAAAATGGACTCAAACTCCAAATTTACTCAGAACTCAAAATAGACTCAAAATAGACTCAAACTCAAAATGTACTCAGAACTCAAAATGGACTCAGAATTCACAAGGTCTCAGGCGTACTCAAACTCAATCGGACTCAAACTCAGTCGGGCTCACTCGGCTCAAACTCACTCAAGCTCAAACTCACCATGCCACACTAGCCTCGGGCTCACTCAAACTCAAACTCACGCGTGAGTTTGAGTCCAAATGAGTCTGAGTGAGTGTACTCATGAGTGAGTTCGCCGACCTCTGAGAGGTCCTGGACTGCCATCCAAGGCCAGGGCATCCCGGATTAAGGGCGCCCCCCACGGGGCAGGTGCCCTAACAGCAGCACCAAAGCTCATCAAATGAACATTTATTCCTCCTCCTCCTCCTCCTCCTTCTTTCCCCCACAGTTATATTGAATTTTATGTCACCTAAACAAAATCCAGAGTTTCACTCAATTCGTAATAAAACAAAATATTTTCTTCCTTTGCCTATTTATTCATTATATGTTTGCTCGAGCAAGTCTACTTACAATTTTGTCATTCCTTTTGTTCACAATTGTTTTCATACGTCAGTTCAATAGCAATTGTAGAAAGCAGTGGAAATCCGTCATTGCATTGACTTCTTTATTTATGTAACCAGGGGTAGTGAATATTGATATCACCACCAGAGCAAAATAATAATTGTATCTATCTCCTGTCTTGCAGATCCACTGGAGAAAACAAAGCGAATCAAAGCTTCTAGCAGGTTACGGATCGCACTGGGTGCCGAGCATGGCATCGCTTTCCCAACGCTGACAGAAGACGTCGCAGGCAGAGTTGTCGGGGAATATTTCAGTGCAATACGCGGCTGGTCGCTAGCACCGGATAAGGCGAAGCGCGGAGAGGCCACTCGGCCGTGATTAATGAGCTGCCGCGGTGGCAGATGAAGGGTGCCGGAGTTGGTGTCACAACCAACCTTGCATAATAGGCGCTTTGCAGCAGTTCCCCTTTCTTTCGGATAGGCTTACGTTCAGGGCTCTAAGGAGAGCCGGACGAACGGAATAGGGAAGAAGGTCGCTGACGGCGCATTCCGCGCTAGCATGAATCAACGTCTGTGGATTGCGACACGAGGAGGACCGTTGCAACCGGACGGAAGTCGCCAACGTGCGGTTTGGGGGGTTTCTGGAAGTTTTGAGTTCATGACGCTTTCAGTCGGCCGTAACCTATCACTGCCACGCACCCTTTGTGAACGCGTTTTGCGAGGGTGTGCTCGCTGTGACAAGAAAATAGGGTACGACTACCTACAGCGGTGCTTACGCAATGCATCTTAATTCATGAAAAACTGGAGCACTCAGTGCTGGACTAAGTGGTTTAATAAATGTCGCGCACGTGACCATAACAAGCTTTCACAGTAACTTCCGCCCTATAGTCGAACTGTGTACTCCTTCTTAAGGTGGAACCAAATGAAGATATAAATTCACACATATATTTACTCGGAATAAGTGGTTGCCATAAACTCATATTTCCTTTGAGCAACACCTTTTGCAATGCTTGTTTTACTTTTAATTTTAGAGAGAGAGAGAGAGAGAGAGAGAGAGAGAGAGAGAGAGAGAGAGAGAGAGAGAGAGAGAGAGAAACGAGAAACAAGTAAAGTTCAGCTCTGACTACGGAAGATTGCCCTTTCCCAATTATTAACCTGGAACGTAGCAGCCTCAGGTCAATGCGAAAGCGGAATCACTGGAGGGTAATAATTTGAAATATGATAAGCGCGACCACGTTTTCAATTGAATGGTGTACTCTGCATAGAAAAGCTGCGCTTAAAATATTGCCGGTTTTATTAAGTAGCATTATTTCACAAGCTACAGACACCCCTGACATTACTTAGCACTTCTATTAGGAGCAGCCGCCACATGCGAAAGTATTCCGAACCCCTGTCTAAAATTGGCTGAGCTGGTTAGAAACTCGTTCTCTTTGTTAAGATATCTTGAATCTGCCATGTCAAATTCCAGCTCTGACCCCGTACCTTGTTGTGCAAAGCTCAGAACTGTGCACCGAAGTAAAAGCAGACCGCGAATTTTTGGAGCGCCGTATCGATTTCGGTGTACAGCCAGAATCAACAACAGGCACCGCCGGCAGGTCAACGGCTCGGGAGCAAGATTTATGGCGGCGGAATTTATTGGTAGGCATAAATTGTGCCCTTATCTGGATGAAATGATCCCGGACGCGTAGCCAGAAACTTTCCCACGGGCTCTTTGCCCCCGCACAGAGCCAGCACTTGCTATCGCGTCGCTCCGGTCGGAAGAACCCGTTATAACACCGGCGGGAGGCGCAGGCGGGTTCTTTCCCGTGTTTCCTTCCGGCTATACGCCTCGTTTGTCCGCCTTCCCCAAGCGGCGGAGCTTTATCGTAAGAAGGGGGTTAGGCTCCTTCCCGAATCTCATGTCTTCCTCTACACAGGACACGGGTGTGAGCAACGTCGAACACAAGCTGCTGATTCTTCGCGGCTGAATCGGGAGGAAAGATAGCCCGCAGCAGCCGCAAGAACAATGTAGCCGAACAGGGTGACGTTGTAGACATTGTTTGCCGGGTAGGTCTACAAAGTGGTGGTCTGTTTTTCTTAATAGCTTCATTATTTTTTTCATGCCGTTCATTTCGGAGAGAGAAAGAGAAGGGAGAGAGACAGAGAGACAGAGAGAGAGAAGAGAGAGCGAGAGAGATGAGGGTGGGAGGGAGTGTCTGAATTGGCCAATGAAAGTGGGAAATAAGCGAAGGTGGAACATATGAAATAGCTAATTGGAAAAAAAGGAGACAGCCTATAAACCATGAGCAGAAAACGTTCCATGCTGCAGTTAATTTATGCGTGTCGTATCCATGAAGATGATTCCTTTCCCGGTGCGCAGTGGGTTGCAGCTTCCCTAGTGAGAACGGTTAAGGAAAGATCATGCAGCCCTTCGTCTAACGACGATAAAGGTTGAACGCGAAGCTTTCTGTTGGGGGATTCTTTTGGTTGCAGTCTGACTTTGGACTTTGATTCGCAGGTGGTTTGGACTTTGACTCGCTGAGGTTTGACTGACTAGCACCAAGTTTGGACTTTTGATCGCAGCGGCCTCGACTTTGACCCTTCGCCATTTGATTTCGCACGAAGAAAGCTTCGCGTTCAACTATCGTCGTTGTTAGACGGAGGGGTATATAATTTTTTTCTGTCTAATTTCGCAATACATGCCCTTTTTCTCGAAATGCTAACTGCTTGGACCGTGCCGTAATTCCGCAATCAGATAGCCGTTGGCTTCATAACGCGAGGGACCCGGGTTCGATTCCGACCCCGCGACGGGGTTTTTTTTTTTCTTTCTCTTCACCCGCGATAATCACCATCGTCAGAGAACGTTGGCTTTCCTGCAGCGTGTTTTCGACGCAACATGCGCATTAGTGAGAGACATACAAAGCTCCACTTTAGAAAGATAGATCTAGTAACTTTTTCCCCATGAAAATCAGTAACGTAATGGTAGCTCTTTTAACGCTTATCCAGTGTAACCTGCGCTGAAAGTAGGCTTGGATGTTTTTGCAACAAATAGTTTTTGCGCAATGAGATTTATGATACCCGGTGTGTATTACGTATCTGTAATTTGTTCCTTCTAACTACGCCAAACTTTGCCAATTTGTAATCATGCACAAACTGGCTCACAAATTGCACAGTGAATATTTTAGTCGCTGAATCGTACTATTTCTCAAAAAAAAATTACAGGGCTTTACGTACAACAGCCGCTATAAAAGAATTGTTTAGTTCTTATTCCTGTCTCGTGAATATCAATATTTTTTTTATTTACAACCTTGTATTTTTTCAAACACAACTATGGCTAATCTTTAAAAAGCTCATGGTGAAAACTTCCAGGGACTAAGAAATATTTTCGGGTTTTTTGGGATTGCTAAGTCCTTCTTCAGAGTTTCCCCCTTATGTCCAGAAGTCCAGAATTTCCCCCTTAAGTGCGCCTTCGCGTTAGCCAAGGAACGTACTTCTACAATTTGAAGTGTCTCTGCCCAATGGCTTGCGCTGGGCGATGAAAAAGACCACCCGGTGGGCCGGTCATTGCGTTGGTCACATACAGCTAGTTCGTACAGGCATACACATGTGTAAACTCCACGTGGAAACCGTTTTACTTCTTAGTTGCCATGTGTGGTTCGTCTTCTATTTACCTGTGTAATGCACGCAAATCAGTCTTCTACTAATCAGGTGGTGTAGTAAACGTCAAGAAAAAATTCGATAGAAAAGCCTCGAATAACATGAACAAACGGTGTTTTCCGTAAGACACGTACAAATGGAAATCTCACGGACAAAATATATGAATGCCGCGAGCGACACGTGCGCTTCTGTGTTTCTGGCGAGCTTAGTTTCTCGCACGTCCGCGGTAATGTGCGCCCAGCTGCCGTATAACGAGCTCCGTGTCTTTTCTTTGTCCCAGGCTGCTCAGCATATATTACTTATTCGTCTTTTCCTCACCGGCTGGAAGCGAGACGTTGGTTCTCCGCAACTGCGTACGCCAAATGTTCAACAGAAAGGGGGGGGGGAGGGGAAACAAGTAGGGAAGATGGGTGGCTCCCCTCGCTTGCCTGTAGGAGACGCTGCTACTAGGCGCAGCTTTTGTGCTCTCCGCTGAGCGGGAAGGGTATACATATAAGAGAACTTCCGCCGTGGCCGGAATTCCGGCAGTATTACATATCTTAGGCGTACTCGTGCACGGCAAGGCATTTACGAGCACTGTCTGCTGCCTAGCTGAGCGGAGATAAATATGACGTGTGATGCGGGCCTCTCGGGTTTCACGGGGTAAGGCTTCTCTTACCCTGTGAATCTTTTCCCGTCCTTCGGTTTCAGTTGTTCTCTGTGTTTGTTTCGTTCGCCGGGAAGAAAATATTTTGCTGGGGAAAGGCTCCAGAAAAATTAGTGCGGTTGTCGTTCTACTGTCCGTCAACTGGGCTTACTGGCTGTACTAGAAGACATAATTTGGCGCGGACACTCTTCAGAGCAACACAGATTACGTAAATAAGCTTCACATTTTAACGATTGGTGGCCGAGCCCTAGAAAAAAATGGGGCGCCTTTAATTAACGTATCGGTCCGGTTGCTCCCCCCCCCCCCCCACGCTAGTAAACCTAGAGCTATTACACACTGAAGGTGTCATCGTCATCAGCCTACTCAGATCCACCGCAGGATGAAGGCCTCTCCCATTGATCTCAAATTGCTCCTGACCTGCACTGCTCGAGTCCAGTTTACCCCCAATTTTTTATTTCATCCCTCGATCGCATTAATGGCCTTCCCCTTGATGGTCTCAAAGTGTAGACCAGCTCTTAGCAAACGACGTAGAGATGGCAAAAAATTTACGTGAAAGGCATGAAAATGTTTTTCTATCAGACAGTTTTTTTACAGAAAGAGAACTGGAAAGCCAGAAGTAACTGTTAAAAATTATCTAACGCACTCAAAATTTTCTTCCCTCTGAATAAAATGGTAGACAATCGCCCCTTGTAGCACTCCACACAGGGGAGCTGTTTGGACGCTTTGCTGTATTGTCGTGGTCTTATGTTAGATCTATACTCTCTTGTCACGTGCAGTTTTGTCGCCGCCCAGCGACACTCGGTTAACTACACCAAACAATATTGTCGAAGAACACTATGAGTACATTCTAACAGGGGAGCTGTGTAAGCTTGGGTTCCATCCATGACTGGCGTCGTTCAACACTAGGTGCAGCAAAGGTGAGAGGAGGAAAGTGCTAGGCCAAGAAGTGTGAGGGAAAGTGGCAAGGAGGCCAGGAGCTCAGGAGCACGTGTGGGGAGTGCGAACCTCAAAGGAAAAACGCGTGCCATGGTCGGGATCAAACCTGGGTTGCTCACGTTATGAAGCCGGCGTCTATCCCATTGCGCTATCGTCCCGTTCGGGGCGCTCAATATTTCCTTGGGTTCAAAGCGTGGGCATTGCTTTTGGTTGAGTTAAGGTAAACAGATGTTCAGGGGGGGATGCGCGCGTCTGAGATGACATGAGCTCTGACGTCCAGGTGTTCTCCTAGTTGAGAAAGAGTGCGCTCGGCGTAATCTATGTCCGATCTACCGATAAGATTGACAGGCCTAAGAAACTTCACGTTAAAGCCAGTGAAGACCATCAGCGCCGCTATTTCCGCAGTCTTCGCATCTCGATTACAAAGGTGGCCGAATTTCTGTTGTTTCCATTTCATTGCCAGCTCGTTAAGTACACACTTTTAGGGGCGAAGTACCTCAAGGCCGAGGCTTGTCCGTCCGGCGTCCGGCGTCCGTGCTCACGGCACAGCACCGTGTAAATCGAAATATCTGTGAACAAAAGGTTCACGAAAGGTTAACAAGATGAAAATAAAAGGTTCACAAAAGGCTAGAGATAAATAGAGAGAGAGAGAGAGAGAGAGAGAGAGAGAGAGAGAGAGAGAGAGAGAGAGAGAGAGAGAGAGAGAGAGAGAGAGAGAGAGAGAGAGAGAGAGAGAGAGAGAGAGTGTGTGTGCTCCTGGAGACCGTGCTTCGCATGCGCGAGGAGCATTGTACTGAATTGAATTGGAGTGGATTGGATTGAATTGGATTTAAATCGTTTTAGAAGCAGTAAGCACTCTCACAGGTGATTTACGGTAAGAACGATCCGATCCAGCGTGAACTGGTGAAGAGGGCCTGGACCGCCAGCCGAGCTCAGGGTATCCCGGAATAGGGAAGTCCCCCCACCGGCCGGGTGCCCTAACATCTGCACCAGCTTGACAAATAAACATTTATTCATCATCAACAACCAGTGCTTCGTCTACTCGTCATGATTCACTTGGTGGAGATGCGTGAATTTTTTTATCACGATGGCGATGAAAACTACCGCGTTCATTTTCGTTTAAGATGGGGGGAGAATACGTCGAAAATGTCGAAGTATCAACTGGGACTGCTAGCAAATTATGCATACTACCGTTCCCAAGCTATTGCAGCATTGCGAACTTGTGTGCTGTGTTTCATTAGCGCCCGAAGTATGGCGTTTGGGAGCATTCTATGCTTGTTTCAGTCTCTCTTCGGCAGCACGATCCAGCAGTTCCGGCACTTCCCTTAACTGACGGTCACAGGTGTTGACGTAGTCCCTCAAGTGGTTTACGCGGCATCATAACCGGAAATTACGTCACTGTTCTTCAAGATGCCGGTAATCACGTCGATTCTGGTTGCGACGTAACGGTCGCTCTTAGAGATTTTCTTCAGCCCTTTCGCTTAAAGGAGCCATGAAGAGAAATTGCCTAGTTAGAACCATAACGACACCACTTATAACGCAAACTTCGCTCAAATAAGCTACATAATTAGGAAAAAAGGAAATAACCATGCGACCCACCAGCTCATTTTCCGCAACAGAACCTATGATGTCACTCGAGAATGCTTTGCGATTGGCGGAGGCCGGCAAAAGCAAACGCATTTTAGGCAGGGCTTACAGTTTGCATAGTGAGCTATATGCCCGTGAAACATACTGCACGTTATTTTTATGACAAAGAACGGTGGAGTAAACGGTTGAAGTTCCGAACGAACACGCAAGCGTGTGCGCCAGTGCGTACGAAACTACCGCCGGCCGAACTGAACATCTCGCCGTCGCCACCGTCGCGCAGATGAATTTTCGGGTTCGAGGCACTTCGGGGCCAACGAACCGTCCCAGCACGCACAGCCGCGACCTTGCTTGGTATCGTAATCCCTTCACAGGAGGTTGGCCGTCATATCGCCAACCAGCAGAAGTAAAAATAGAAACGAGGGGAGTAAGGAACAGCAAACAGCGACGAGATAGTGACAGTCATCGCAGAAGTTTCGGAATGGTGTTGGCTTGCTGCTGTTGTTAGGAGCTCGTTTCCAGTATACAACCACTGAAAACTTCAGTTTGTTCGAGTACTTTACAATGAAATTTCGTTGCTGTGTTTTGAAATGCCCATGTAGTACAGGCAAATCGTCGAGGGAGTGCGACATCCCCGCCGGTGAGATCTCCTTTCATGTGCTGCCCAACGACGAACCAGGGCGAAGCAAGTGGGTACGTTTTGTGAACTTTGCAAACGGAGGAGAAAGAAAGCTAAAGGAAGTACGAGTGTGCTCGCTTCATTTCCGAGGAAGTGATTACGGCAGGGACCCGGACATGCTGGCGCTCATCGCCGACTTCGTCAAAGCGCTCTGACCTTGGGGAAAAAAATTGCCGTACACACCGCACATTGACGCTCGAATCTTTCTGGTCGGAGCAGAGAACTCGAGCGAACGGCTTTCCATACACGACACCGGCCAACTGGCATAAGCGATACTGCTACTGAAATTGAAAATACGGCACATACGTACCAGTCTGTATTCGTCCGTCGCGACGGGGCTGACGAGGCAGCGGTGCCGACGGCTGGGCGTTCGTCTGTTGTGGCTATCGCGGAATGGTCGCTTTCCCGTCCACCGCGTATCCCACAACTCTTGCCGCTCGTGCACTTAGAAGCATTGAGCGTTCAAGTGGTGTGAGGTTGTTAAATGCAAGCCCGAGCTCCTCGGCGAGAGTTTTGTTCTCTGGATCAGGCGATTCCGTGACTAGGGCTGCGGGTGCACTAGGTTTTACTAGTATTTTTAAAATGGCCGCCGTCTCGGTCGACTCCCGCATGTGGGTGCTATTTGGAGTCGACATACTAAGTATCTGTTTCATGGACCGGCTCGTATGACGCCATTGTTCACGTGACGAAATGTGCAATTTTAGCGGGAGATTTAAAATTTTGGCTTAAATTGCCTTATTTCTCAGTGAATAAAGCATCATTTGCTTCCGGGAAAGCGCTTGGGGTACTATGAAACACCTAATCTTTCGAATAAAACAAACTTTTGTTTTCTCTTCATGGCTCCTTTAACTGACATCCTTCGAGTCAGCGACCTTGGACGACCTTGACGTGGCGTTTTTGTCTGTACAAGTCTAAGAGGTCACGTGACAAAAATGGCCATGAGTTTTTCGGATGCACGGACTGATGCCCGTGCGTATTCTGCATGTACTCTACACCGTTTCGTTAGGGAAGTCGCTAGCACTTCTTTCATGGTAGCTTTCGCAATGCGTTCTCATTCGCGTATAATGCTGGCTTCGGTCCAAAGACATAGTTGAGCATCCTGATTCCTTTGTGTAAAAGAAGTCGCTGCGATTCCTTGATAGCTCAAAAAGATTACGAGAGTCCTTCACAGTAACTATTCGAGTTCCACTTATATAGCTTGATCAACCAGATGAAGATACAATCGGTCATCTAAAATTTTTATCACATCTGTCAGGACGTTTTTATCTCACACGATGCATTATACGTCTGGCGCCCCTAGCACAGAATTCGTCGGAGAGATCGTTAACGTCATCATATAGCCCAGCATTTTACCTGCAGGTAATTTCAGCCTCCTACATTTTAGGGGCGAAGCAGCATAGGTTCTCGGGCGGTCTGCGTCTCCTGTCGTCGTGTCATGTCGTCACGGTATATGATGTTTCCAAATCATGGTCAAAAACAAGTGCATAATGAGTAGAACCGGTTCAAAATAAACTAACATGAATCAAACATTTAAAATACAGAAATAATGAGGATTTAATGGCATTAAAAACAAACATTTGTTAAATTTCGTGTCAATATTGGCTTCAAACGCCAGGTTTTCTCCTGTGCAGCATACTTCTTAGCATGCTGTGACGTGAGACACAAATACAACTTACGGCCAGTCTGTCTCTCATCTAATTGCTTAAATCCAGTTCAAGGCAAAAGAGGGCGCCACCGCCTTAGCAAGTGCCCGATTGCTCCTCCCACCGGCACTTCTCCGGCGCCAAATCAGCGCGCGCCGTGTTCTATACACAGCCTGCTTCTCCCCTCCCCAGGTTTAACATTAGTGGAGATGATTTTAACGACGATTATTGGGCTACTTCCACGCACAACTTTTGGTCTGTCTGTCTGTTTGTCTGTCTGTCTGTCTGCCACTCTATTCAGCCACCCAGCCAAAGTTAAATAGATGCCGAGGGAAACGTTTATATACCGACTGCTATTTCTGAACACCCAAGTCCGGTGCAAATGATCATACTTTTCAAGACTGTTCAGCCAAAACAGAACATCCCGGATACCTGAGAAAAAACATCAATAACCAAGAGATATTTGCACTGTCTGTATATTAAAAAGACATGGGTGCTTTTTTTGCGATAGCAAGTCAGAAATACTACAGCCGCTGTAGAAAACGCACAGTCGTGGCGCAATCTCTTAGATCCCTTCGGTGCGCACTTCAGTGAGTTTCGCAGGGTTACCGCCAGCTGCCGCCATCTCTGTCACCGCCAGACGTCTCTTCGAATCTAGGAGGTGGTTGCAATAGAAAGGCGCACGCATGTCGCGCGACGAGCGGAAGACCGTAAGGCGAGGCGCACGCGGAGGCGACACGACGCAACTCCGCGCCGAATCGCGCATCGTCGCTTTTCTCCACTTCCTCGACTATGCTAGTGGTCCTGGAGTGCAAATTGTACACGCCCACACATGCCCACAACGAGCAAGACAAATGTTGGTCTGTCTGTTCATCTGTCCTTGAGACTATTGTCTTTCGACGACATTTGCAGCGAAGCAAGCAGATACACGGCCATTTTTTCCCCTGTTTATTTAAAGACCGACGAAGCTTTCGCCATGGTCGGAGTTGGACGTCTTCGAGCCTGAAGTCCTGAATCATTTAAGTTGAGACTCGGAAAGGAGAACACGTTTGCAGGGAAGCGGATGTTTTTAGAACGGCTCAGCGTAAAGGCTGCCGGGAAATTCCTGTTCCCGTTATGCTTCGGCATTTGCTCAGGCGGGAGCGGGTGCGTTCCAGAGGTAATTTCCTGGCACCGGCTCTTCGAGGTAGCAGCGTGCGCTGCAGCGGTGCTCGGACCGCTTCGGATCTGCCATTGGAATTCAAGATTAAACTCCTACATAGTTGTACTAAAATTGATAACGTTGTCGGAACTTTTTTCCCATGCCCTTACAAAAATGCTTCTTTGCATTCTTTATACGTTCAGTTGACATCCTACCAACTTTATTGCTATCCTACATATTCCTACATTCTATTGACAGTTGTCTGTAAAACGTCTATTGAATATATGTTGACACTCGTCTATTGACTGTTTTATATAGAAAGTCTACTTAATTTGCGTTGACATTTGTCTGTCGACTGTGGTATATAGAAAGTCTATCTAATTTATGTTGACATTTGTCTATTGACGGGCTTCTGTAGGATGACCACTGAAAGTGTTTTGAGACGCTTTGTCGCAAGTTCAATTGAACGCAAACGTCCGATTCCTTCGTCCTGGAGTCCGAGTTGATTTAATTCATATTGTTCTTTTTCTAAATACCGGGACAGGTTCACAATATTTGGGGACAAACTATTTACTTGACTTTAACCAAATTACGTTGCTTTGTTTGAATCAGGTTTTAAACAAACACACACACATACGCACGCACGCACACACACACACACATGCACATGTACGCACGCACGCACGCACTCGCGCGCTCACACACATACACGTATCTTTCGCTCTCTCTCTCTCTTTCTCTCTCAGCATGTATCTTCACACTTGTGCACTCCAAGCAAAAAAGATGTAGCAAAAGGGAGAAACTTTCACTGTTCGTACCTCACGCCGCGCAGTTTCTCCCTCGGAACAACCACTTCGTCGTCCCTCAGCCGCACGGGTTGGTCCTTCACGACTTCACGACTTGCTTGCTTTCACTCTTCACGGTGATAAACATGGCTAATCAGCGGTTCCGAACAAGCGGCAGCCAGCGGCATCAACCTCTCGCAATCGCTCGTCCCTGTGTTTTGATTTACGCAAGCTAAGTGCTACATGGTTTAAAGGAACGGATTATTCGCGCAAATATTTCGCGACAGACTGCTGGATGCGTCTCTAACAACGGCGGATAATCGAAAATCGCCCGCTATGCTTACCAAATCCA
Source organism: Haemaphysalis longicornis (assembly GCF_048455015.1). Classification (NCBI taxonomy): domain Eukaryota; kingdom Metazoa; phylum Arthropoda; class Arachnida; order Ixodida; family Ixodidae; genus Haemaphysalis; species Haemaphysalis longicornis. The sequence continues at coordinate 167,220,626 of NW_027526295.1, forward strand.
GCCGGCGCAGATGCTTTGGCCGCTCTCGACCAACCGCCACCGGCGCCCCTCCCTCTTTGCGTACCTCCGAAAGAAACGCGTCAATCACCGGAGGCAGCCAACACGCGGCGCGAGTAACGGCGCAGCGCTTTCTTGCTACCCATGCCAGTTTCCCGTTTTGTTTGGTTACAGCTTGCAACTATAAAGTAAGCAAGAAGATATGTGCGATCATTTACGTCCCAGTGTTTCCTGGTATTGTATTTTGGAAATAATAACGCGCAGTTTTGTAAACATGCAATGAGAAGCACGCCTCACCGCGGCATCGGCATCCCGCGAATGACGGCTATATATACATGAAGTGCACTGCTGAAAAGTGTGGGGTGATGGTGTCGTGCTTCTTTGCGTTTGTGTTTTTTCGGCTATAGTACGTTTCTGAGGTTGTCTGGTGTTGTTATGTTACATTTAAGAAAGTGAGCGTGTGAATGTATGCCGTCGAAAAATGTGAACGCTTACCCCTGTTGCTGTTTCCTTTTTTTTCATTTTTGCTGCCCCTACACGATCTTTTAGAGAGATTTGATTGATCGTAAGGTTTGACGCGCCGACGCAACGCAGGCGATAAGGCGCGCCGCAGTGGAAGACTCCGGATTAATTTTGACCACCTGGGGATCTTTAACGTGCGCCGAAATCTCGTACACACGGGCGTTTTTGCTTTTCGCCTCCATCAGAAAAGCGGCCGCCGCGGCCGGGAATCGAACCCGCGACCTCGTGCTCAGCAGCGCAACGCCTTAGCCACTGAGCCACAGCGGCGGGTGATCTTTTAGAGAGAAATAATGACGACCTTCAATTAAGCTGTATTGACAGCAGGGTCTACGAATGGTGGGAATTTCCTACTGCATCACATTTTGAATATCCTGTCAAAAACGCTTCGGTTAGCAACAGCGATTGAGTATAAAGTCTACACAAAACTTTCTGTAGAAAGTTTACAGAAACGTTTGAGTTCAAACACGGTGGCCAATGGTTGACAAAAAGTTGGTAGGCTGTTGCTAGGAGGTCTATAGACAGTAAGTAGACAGTCTACTCAATGTTGGTAGCTTTTGTCGACTTTTGTCAACAAACATTGAATTCAGTTGAATTGAATTCAATTGAATTGAATTGAATTGAATTGGGGGTGAGTACCGCGCAAAAGCGATGCCTGCAGCTAATACTTCCAGTCGCAGCCTCTTGGATTTTAAACCACACCCAAGCAAACAGCTTAACGCTAACGGTTTATCAACCCGTTATTATGACGGTGCTCCGCAAGCTGGAATGTCTCGTTTACCTATGCGAAGAAGCAAACAAAACACATGGGAAATGACAATGTTGTTTGACAACTTTTTCAGCTACGTTTACTAAATGTACCCGCTATATTCACGAAACATAGCTGCTTTCGCTAGGCCAAACGTGAAACCGCGATTTACAATTTGAGGCTTTGAGTTATCTCCTCAATTTCAGCTTTAAATAGAGCTGAAGAAGCTGGTGTTGCAATAACGCTCAGAGGTTCAATCTCTAGAACTCTATTTAAGGATGAATACCTTTTCCACGAAGGATTCTGGCACTGTGGTTTGTTTTCTATTGTCATGATATGAAGCTGTGCAAGAATTTTTTTGCTGCCACCTTCATACCATGCGAACATCAGTACTGCGCTCGGGAATAGCGTGTGACAATGGCTTTTACACTGACTCGTACATTTGTCGCCACATTTTTAATAAATATCCGCGTTCACACGCAATTCTTCTTCTAGCGTAGAAAGGGTACTCTCCAATATCAGCCAATCTCATTATTCGCTTTCTTTTTTGCTTTCACTCTTCCCGTCCCAATAACGCTTCTCTGCATGATGCGTACCTCAATAAAATTGCTTTAAATAATTGAAGCACACTATTGTCGCTGTTTTATTTTTCAGACATCCATTCCGAACGTTTATTACTTCAGCTTCTCTCTACGTTAACATTTATAGCATGTTTTCGCTTTCACCGCGCTGACCACTAGGACGGGCCCATTTTTCTACGATTCAGGCCTTTTGCCACACGAACGTTTTGCTCCAACAAAGACAGACCAAAATCCTGCAGACAGACCAAAATCTTGTTTGCGCCGCTCTGTGTCCGAGACAAAGCCCAGCGTAGCAGGCCGACTATGGGTCCCTTATTTTTATTTGGCGGCTTCGTTTTTCTAAAGCTCTGTGCAATTATACGAAAAAAAAAATAACAGAATCCCCTGGGGGTTTCTAGTTTACTGATGGCGAAGCGCACCCGCTGTATGTGTTGAAATCCGACATGTCACTTGTCATGATACAATGCGGTTATCGATGAAATTTTTTCCTGAAAAAAAAAAGAAAACGAGTGTTGTTACATTCAAAGTGATTGCGCAAGTGTTGTTCTACTCATTTGGCTAACCTCAGATAGTTGGTACAATGGTGCAATTACTATGGCCATCTATTAAGGCTGGAACTCCCGCTCTTTATGATGACGTAACATAAATATCACAAAGCGCTTGTGGTGCAATCTAGCACCTCGTACAAAAGCAAAGCTTTAAAAAACCGAGGTTCTTACTACAATCTATTGAAACCTCCCAAATAAAAAGAAGATGAGGTAAAGAATCTCTAGAATTGCTTATCGCGCATGGGTGCTGGTGGGGGTGGTGAAAAACGTCTGTTCAATTGTAAAGGAAAGGAAAGAAAAGAAAAGAAAAAAGAAAAAAAAAGAAGACAAAAGAACAGAAAGTAAAACAGAGGGAAAGGAAAGGAAAGTAGGTGGCGCCTCTTCAATCCAGAAGGTGGTACGCTAGCGCTGCCTCTCGGTCCTAATTGACCAGATGTTCCTGGTGTTCACACCGTTCTTGTGGAGAGGAAGGTGGAGGGTGGGCGGCACATTACCAGACGAGGCAAAACGTACATCTGGGAACCTACAGGTGGGGAGTTGAAGCTGTATGTTGCATGGTATACGTGATTGATGGTGGGAGTACTGTTGAAGGTATGAGCACGGAGTCGTCGCCATGTGCGCGCATTTAGGAGGCTGAGTGCCGAGTTTGGAGGGGGTAATGTAGCCGGAAAAGGCGGTAGTGGTAGAGGATTGCAGGATAGCGCCCTGGGTAGGTAAGCCTTATCTAACCCCCAGCTCACAAACATCTCCAGACGATCCAGCATCTCCCCTACATACAACTGGTATCGCACCATGGCCACTACTTCCGCAGGGAGAACGAGACGGCTCGCGCCACTCCCCGCGATATCTTACAACGAGCTTTCCCACAGCGGAAGAACGATCGGCTGTGTGGCCCCATAAACTTTCCTATTACGCATGGGCTGTTGGCAGAATTTCAGAACGAGGCCCTAGCCAATTTCTCTGTGAGGGTATCGTTTATAATAACAACACGACACGAAAAGAGTAAGAATAAGAGTACGAACATGATTTAGAAGCAGGAGAATATAACTTACAAGAGGGACAAGCAAGAAAGGAGAACAGGAGCAACCAGGAGTCGGAAGCCATCGCTTTTATGGCACCACCACCGCAACCGCCAACATACCGATACACTACCAATATTACATCACATTATAACCGCAGATACATCTAAACATATCTCCATTCCCGAAATCACCAACAAGAACAGCTGTGAAAGGAACAATTGGGAAAATATTAAAAGTAAGATGAAGAGCAAGAAGAATAAGACCAAATTGGGAACTGGAGGATATGGTTAGCCCATACTTCTCCTTATTGTTCTTGCATGGAAACTAAACTGGCGGCAGTTTTCGTGTACATGAAATTGAGACAGGGTAGAACAATGACAAAGCTCCAATCACTGCTGGAATTTTTAAAGAAGCTGGAAGCTCATTCCGCATTAGCAACCAAATCTCGGTAACCTCTTATAACCGGTTGTCGCGAAATCATGTCACACCATTTGTAAGCCTTGCAACCAGAACAAAAAATTCGTAGCTGTCACGCCCGCGCTCAGGCGGAATCTACACAAGGATGGCAACATATGGCAGAAGTAGCATCATATACTTCCCATTCAGTAGAGTTCTGACTGCTGTTATTTCTCCGTTTATGCCATTGATCACCGTTCCTGTGTGGTCATCCGTTGAAACTCATATTTACTAGATAAACGAAGAATTTTCGTTGCAAAAAATGTCGCACAATATGTACTTCGTTGAATAAGGCACGGATCTTGCATAAATAATTTTTTCCTAAAGAAAATTATCATGCAGTGGTTTATTGTGGCCTCTTGTTATGTTTTCGTGCCATAGTCGTAACCACGGAGCAATCTTGCTCCGTGGTCGTAACTTTGTTCCCAAAACCCCGGCATGTGTAAAAGTTCTCGTGTGGCTTCCTTTAATCAGACTAGAAAAACCGAAAGCAAAAGCACTTTTTTCGTTCCTTAAGCTAAATTCAGGGTAGAAAGGGGCTCTTCCTTGCCCCAGTGAAAAACTGTACCGCTAAGTAAAGCGCGAGCAGTTTGACTACCAAAAATAAGGACAATCCTCAAAGTATGTCCAAAGTATAAAGAACCAATTAGCCCAACAACATGCTTTACTGAGCTTTATTTCTTCTGCAGTAAGCCCTTTTTCTTTGCGATTATTCGCACTTCAACTTTAAAGAACTTATTAAGCAATATTAAAATGAAAAACAACCTGTGACCGTAACTACAGCACAGTTCCAGCTTTCGAGCTGCCTTGGGCAACGTATAAAAACATTTTTGATACCTTTAGGGTACGCGCTGCGTTGGCCATTGCATTGCCTTGTGCGCAAGACCCGTTACGGTAAATCTAGCGGGTACATCTTATATATGCATAGGTGCTCCACTGGCGACTGCCACAGATTAATTTAGACCACCAGGGAACCTTTTACCTACGCCGACACAGCATCCTGAGGAGATTTCCTTCTTCTTTCCCACCAAGAAAACAACTGCCGAAGCACGGACTCACATTCGCGTTTTTCTGCTGGGGCCCTATTCTCGACTGCACAAATTCCCAGGCAATCCTCCATGTTTTTTTGCGTACGCACGACGTAAGCAATCAGTAACGTGCTACACCTATAGCTATGACGACATGCAGTGTAATTTGACGCTTCACTCATAAAGATCACAACCAAGGTATCAAATATTGCGCATGAAAGATATAAAAACACTTGGCATGTACTATAAAAATTAAGACGGTAGCTGAGGCTGGCAAGAAAAACACATTTCTGGAGGTCAAAATTGGCGTCAACGCCACAAGGCGATCGAGTAACGTTGATCCAAAAGCGAGCGAAAGGCGGATGTCGAACTAAGAGACATCACACAATTTTTTTACCGTATCTCTTTATTTCTTTCAATCGCTTTTAGTAACATAGTTGGGCTCTCTGATTCAATGCAAGCTTTGTTGCCTTATCACCTTCCCGGCCGGCACCGCCGCCACGCTATCGTCGGCTGCTATGTTACAAGTTCACACAGAAAAAGACGTCCGCGACCATCGCCTGTATAACACATAAGAGCAGCGAAGCGGTACGCCTGATAACCGCGGAGCACACCGATGTCGCCGATTCACTCATTCGTCAAGCTCGACTTCCATCAGCGCTGTAATGAACCAAATAGTCACTTTTCTTTGTTATTTTTCTCTTGAGTTCGATCATGTGACCCAGCAGCGTACTAGGAGGCGCGTGGACAAATGCCATGCATTGGGTTCTCTTTGTTATGGAGAGGCTTGTACTGCCCTCTTATGTTGCGGTTACGCCAAACAAATAACTTTTATTTTATTGCCAAACATAAAATCAAACTACGGCACGTTATTTGCAGTGCTCCCTGATTGCTGAATTGGAAACAGTCGAAACTATTAGTTCTTTCGATAGAAAACTTGCTTTAAACCGCGCATCATGCGAAACTGCGCCTGCTGCAAATTCGCTGACATTTCGCGGCTCCGAAAGCCGGGGCAATTTTTTGCCCTATTTTTCGACAAAAGCAGCCGCCATTTTCAAGCTGTTGCGTAATATTACATCACTCTTACGCAGGCTGAAGTTGCCAATGCATGACGTGATCGTTCCCGCCAACGGTTTAAATTACGTCATGCCTTCTCAGCCAATCACAGAAAGGGCGTGTTTTACAGGCATTATTGTTGTTGAATAGCAAAAATAGGCACACGTTGTCATGTCTGGTGCTTTCAGTCTGGTTTTTTATTGCCGGCCAAGAATTATGCGCTTTCAGTAAATAGAAATAAGGCAAACTTGAGATCTGGGGCCCGCAAACGTCATAAAACGTCAAAATGATGACAGCACACACCACCGCTTTGTCAAACGGAAGCACGTGACCAAAATTGAAAGCCAATCAGAAAAGACTTCCGGCAAATTGCCCACTTCCCCGGGAATTTGTGCAGTCGAGAATAGGGCCCCTGAGCACCAAATCGCTCTGACATAGCCACCAAAACATAAATGGATAGTCTGCAGGAGCAACGGGCTGCATGATCTATATACCACAGAGCTAGCACGCATGCGCAACCTTTCAGCGTAATCCGTGATCAGGCAATCAAACGCCTAACAGAGTAACAATACCATCCTAGCTCTGATTTCTAAATCCCTGACAGTTAACATTGGGGTGAATTGAATGCTCATACTAGGGTACTGCTGAAACGAAAATAGTCAGAACGCTTTCGTATAAAAAGCCTACATGATTTTTATGAAACCTGAGCGTACTTAAAAGATGGCGTATAAATTTGTTGTAGGAGAAGTTTTCCAAAATTGGGTAAGTTTCCTTTTTCAAGGGATGAGTTTCTTTAACTACCAATTTTTTGCCCGTGGTGCCTTTGGGAGATACACAGGCACACAGGCAACACTATATATCGCCTAAGCTACAAAGCTGTCTTAACGAAATACTGGCTCAAATGGCACAGGGACATATAACGGGGTGTGTTGCCCACGCTGGAGGTCCCAACACAAAAATGCTAATAGCTTTTCTTTACATATGAAACGCCGTTTAGACCTGCTAGAGAATAAATGAGTTCACTGATAGATTACATGGCCATGATTTATCTCGGCTAACCAACGGCTCTGCACGCATCAATTGACATGGTAGCTTACTCAAATGGTTGTTCTCTCTCTCTCTCTCTCTCTCTCTCTCTCTCTCTCTCTCTCTCTCTCTCTCTCTCTCTCTCTCTCTCTCTCTCTCCATTCTGCGTTGTTTAGTAATTCTTCCTCCGTGATTCTCCGCCGCAGCTTCCGTCCGGGCATTTGTGGTGGTTTCAGTGGCACAAAACTAATATAAAAAAAAACAGGTTGCACGATCAATCGAGCGCGCGCTCCCAGCGTTCCGGAAAACCAGCTAGCGTGTTCCGTTTGTCAGGGTTTCAAAACTTTCGCAATGTTTTTCGGCGCAAACGAAAGTGAGGAAGCCTTGCGTTATCCCCGTTGCAGTGCTGATTTGGGGTACTAACTTGCACATGCCTCGCAGGCGGAAGTTAACGGCTTACCGCATCCCTTGATTACAGGAACTCGTCGATCAATCAAAAATAACGCTCGTTGCTATTCGCAGTGTCTGTTACGGTATTCGCACTTCTATGCTTCTTTGCGGCAGCTAATACATTACCCGTGCAAGTCACTCTGCTTTGAGAAAAGACAGGCAGGAGGACATTGGGGCGAAATTACAATATTCGATGAAAGGGGAGTAATGGACTGTATGTGCGAGAACGTATCATTTATCATGTCTTTGTTCCGTTTTATATTCTATAGCCAAGTGATCGAGCTGCCTACTTTTTGTGATAAGGCAGCAAACATAAAATATTCCGGTGTAATAAAGCACGGCTGTCCGTTTTTTTTTCTTTTTTGTTTGACAGGTCATGCGGGAAATTGCCGTCCAAATAACTGCTTAGAAGGAAGTCATCTGCGATGTTTATAAAGTTATCAATCAGACAAAACTGTCGGCGTGCGAAGAAATTCGTCAGCGCGTAATCAATCTCTTCCGCCACCACTCCGCCACTCTCTTCCTCCGCTGTCTCTAAAAAATCGCTTTCCGCCTTTCTGGCAACCGACAGGAGTTCGGATCCGCGATGAAGCTTAGCCAGCTACGATGACAGGAAGAAGGTTGAAACGGCGTAGAAAGTAACCGCCATTTTGCTAGAAAGAAACGAACTGCCTTGTGAATACCATTGAATTCTGCTAAGTTGGTGACTGAAAGTACATTTAACGGAGTACTAATAAAAAACATGAATCATCGACATGTAACAAAAAAGTAAACGAGCCAATAGATTACAAAGTGCGTACAGAAACATGACGAGATACCAGTCAACAGAAAGAAGCTTTTCTCATCCTGGCGCACAGCACCGTATTCAAAACTACCCAGTGAAGAGAACGACGGTAAATAAGTGTAAAAACATTCTTTCCCGTTTTTATTTTTTGCCCGTTCTCTATTTTCTGCCCATATACGTGGTACATCGGCATTATGTGGACCTAATAATGTGCCTCATATAAATTAAAGCAACAGGTCGCTCGCACAAAAAGAAACGAGGCAACGCCTGAGCACTGATCTAAGGTCCAGCGCGTCGACAGAGCTGTTGTGCGTTGGCCAAAACGCCTTTACTATACACGCTCTTGTGTAATTTCAGCCTATAAAAAAAGGTGAGATAAATACGTGCGAGACTTTAAAGACAGGTCACTTAAGTTAGTTGCTGATAATGCTAAAGTTCGTTACGTTCTCCTTCATGCCTGCTTTTCTTTCCCGTTGGCATACAACTTAATAACAATGGCATTACATCAGACCATGTCCACATTGGTGTCGGGGCAAAGCGTTTAAGCTGTGTGAATTAGGCGTGTCACAGAAACTCAATAAATGAGCCTTTTGACCGGATTCGGAGATGTTACACAAAGCGCCCACGATGCTCACCAACTATCCTGCCGTAACTAAATGCGGCCCACCCTTCAGATTTGCATGGAATGTGGGACACCTTGTGGGTTAAGTTCAGGCAAAGTTCTACGTGCCCAAGTTAATTACGCGCTTCGGAAAAAAATTAGTGATTCAAGCGCCCCAAAGTGTTATAACGCATGTTTTGCGAAGCGCGTTGAATGTGCGCGCGGTGTGCTCAGTGGTCTCTGCTCCCACTAGGGACACTGCTTTACAAATCAAGGACTTAATTACTGCATCAGGCGAGGCACGTTCCGCTATTAAGCGATATTTCTTTGTCAGGAATTTTGGCGCGCACAAACCCCGGGCGAGCTGAATCATTCCCGAGGGCAAAGTCCTTGCTTTGGAGGACAATCACTCGAGTGATTTTTACTACCCCGGTCATGAACCACGACATCACGTGGTAGTATATCACCAAAAGTCATAAAACTGAGAAAGGCGAGTGCCACGCGCGTGGGCGCGCTATAGTAATTTTTAAGAGGCTCGCCGAACTAGCACTGCTCACTTAAAAACGGAAAAAGTACTGAACAAAACATACTCGCATTTACCGCCCCCCCCCCCCCTTTTTGGGTTTTAAATGTTTGGCTTAGTTTTATCGTGTATTCTTAAATACATCAAGTTGATCAGGTAAATGCCAGAGCTGTAACGCTGGAATCGGAAAGTGTTTCCCTTCACACTCAAAAATACTGTCCTTTGCAAACTGGTACATTAAACTTTTCTTTTACATGATTGTTCTTCAAGATGCTCTTTGGTAACATTCGGTAGGCTTCAGCTCGCAACAGTAGGTGACAAGTTATCTAAACCGATAGATTAAGGGATTTTTCAAAAATCAAAGTTTTCATTGAACTTCATCCCAGACTTATTTTCATTCAAGAACCAATGGGCCGTGGCTAACATCACCAGAGGGCAATATCCCTCAAAAAATCATTCAAACATTATTACCAGGCTGCGTGTAAGGGGTGGTTAAAAACTGGACTGTAACTGGTCATGGATGTATGTAGGAGTAGGACAGATTTGTGCATGACGACGTCTTCTAGTCATTAGATTCCTTAAACAACACCTAATCTATGTTCAGTTTTAGTGCGTGTGTGCGCGCGCGCATGCGTGCGTGCGTGCGTGCGTGCGTGCGTGCGTGCGTGCGTGCGTGCGTGCGTGCGTACATGTAAGCACCTTCAGCAGAAATTTGAAAAAGAAAATTCCCTTGCCAGTTTCGAACCCCCGCCTGATTGCTTCAAAAGGACCCTAACTCCTCGACGTTTTTGTGATAAGGGGTTAGAATTTTGCGGTTTTTTGTAAGAATTTTCATTGCCTGTGGTAAGGTACAGAAGGCGGTACAAAAATTAATCCTAGCTTGCAGATTTCGCCTAACTCAGCACAGCACCACACAAAATAAAATGACAAGCTGTTGCTGCTTAATTTTTATGTGCCGCCACTGAACATGACCCGCACCTATGCCGAGGGTTTGTCAGAGATGGAAAGGAAATTTTCTTGGTCACAAAGCCCATCTGATGGAGGAGGAAATAAAAAAAGAGAACTGCTCCAGACACATACCCCGATACGCACCCGTGACGTGTGCCCACGATGCAGACTAACCAATAATGGAATTCACATTGTTTCATTTGGTTTCCCAGGTCTCCGAGGGCTTCCTTCCATGTACCCATACTAGGGACGTTCGTTTTCTCATTCGATGCAATCGATGACTTTGTAGAGAAAAGGGCATCTATATTTCCTATGTAACGATGAGGGACTCGCCACCATGAAATTAATGACCTAGTGGCTGGGCTGATAAAACACGAAGAAATAAAAGAAGGTGTGTCAATCAAAGGAAAAGGAGGACACACGGGTGGCGGCAGAGGCGACAATAAATAGCAAAGAAGTTTTGATCTTACAAAAAAAATAGGACTAGATTTAATTTACGCAACCTATATCCAGCATCGCATCAGGACAAGCCAAGGTTACGGTGAAGGTCATCCCAAAGTTCTAAAGTTGTGTGTAATTGGGCGTTTCAGGGCAAACTACTAAATGTATGTATTGCGTCCTGTTTAGAGGCATTGCACAAAGCGCATAAAGTGTTTGTTCGCTGTCCTGAAGTAGCTATATGCGGTATACCCTAAATCTTCACCCTAAACGTGGGACACGTTATGGGTATGTTCGGGCAATGCAGTCAGTGTCATAGTTTATTGCGGGCTTAGGAGGAAAATTGTGAGAGACACTTATTGCCACTTACGTGTTGCAATTTGAGCGCATTCCGGTAATCCGGATCGAAATACTTTGTACTAATGTTACGATATGTATTAGAGACATTTCTTGACGAATGTGTGCTTGGTGCGTCAGCTAGTGCGACTTACGCGCCAGGTACAGCTCGCAACATGTCCGGTAGTTCGTTGTGCTCTCCCCTTACGGAACCCCTTCCACGCTCCATCTCACAAGACGTCTTCCTTTTCACTGGAACTGGGCATAAAAACCGGTGCAGAGAGGGTAACGCAAACAACGACCCAGCAACGACACAACAGTACCCACGTACATGGCGTTGTGTACGTTTGTCTCTCATCAGCTTTTTGGGGGCAGTTACACTCATTAACCATTTTCAACTAGCCTGGCTTTCAAATACTTACTTTTGCACACGACCCTCTGGCAGCGACGTCGCGTTTTTTTTTTTTTTTTTTGTACTGCTTAGGGGTGACCCTCCCTCATCCTTCAAGCTTTTCGCGACGAAGCATCTGCGTTGCACGGCTTTCGTTTTGTTTTATTTCTGAGGCGCACCCACTTTGATTTTGAACGGCGCCTGTTTGATGGCTTTTCTCCCTTCAAGGCCGTTTAAAGCTAGAGTTGCGTGCATTTTCCTTTTGCGAAAAAAAAAAAAAGAATGCCTCGCGGCAAAGCCAACCTTACCGCGAAGGCTCAGCAGACAACAGCTGTAACTCTTGCTTTATTAAAAAAATCTCTATGCGGAAGTTGGCCTCAAGGACGACTGTAGCATTACTCTGAATTTCATTTACTTGTCGTAATAGGTTCGAAGGGAAGTTGTAAACGGGACAAAATTCCCGTCTGCTGTCAATACATGGGCATTTACGGGAGGGAAAGAGATAATTCTATGACTGTCTGCTAGAATAAAACTTCAGTGCTTCCCAGTTTCATTAGATAATCATAAAGCCACGGTCTCTAAAGTTACCGATATAAATTGGGGTGACAGTCTCCAAGGTCAAACAAGTATTTTGGGGTGATTTTGTTATTGGGAAAGGGAAAAGGAAAAAGGAAAGGAAAGAGGAAAACAAAAAGGAAAAAGGAAAAAGAAACCTCTAATGTTTCATTACACGTACACCAGCGGACTTCTATGTTCAGTAAGCAAAAAGGTCATTCGGTGCAGTTTGGCTAATTTGCTGTTTTCTCTTCTTAATTCTGCCGGCACACTGTTTAGCAGAGTTCGTACGTCATTTATTGCCTATAGAATCTGGCAAAACTAGATATTTTCGCGCAATTAAGTTCAACACGCCGTACAGCCAATGCAACAATACGTCTCCGAAGGCCTCATCGTGCCAAGGTGAAGGTTATTCTTCTTGCTTTTCTCGGTGGTTTACGTTCCGAAGTTTTACAAAAGGGGAAGATAAAGATTGATCTGATGACAGACGCAATTCATCGGGTCATGGGGAAACTATTGCCGTATATCCAAAACTGCTATAACGATTCGCATGATCCTGGAGCGGATTCCACATTTACATGCGCCCCTGGTGCAAAGCCTACTGGATCAAGACTTCTCGCTCGGCTGGTTCGTTACCATTAGGATCATGATAGCAAGGACCAAATAAATACGACCGCCAGAACGAGTAAGACTACGACATCCACTTTGCCTTCTCCTCTTTCTCTGCCGTTGAAGTCGTTATTTCACGCTTCCCATCTGGACCATGTTGCCAACTTGCGCCTACGCTAACCGTCTTAACGTCTGTTGTTCGGACGGCTAGTGGAAACAGCCTGCAGTGCTCATTCCCATAGAATATGAGATACCATCCTGTTAGGATGACTGTACCCTCACATTCTTTAATCTTCACTTTTAGCATCCGGACAATCCCGACCCTCCACTACTTGCCACTTCAGACGTGACACATCCGAAGCTTCATTTAGGATTAGGATTTGCGTTTTTTTTTTCAGTATACGTGATACATTCAAGCCGATCGACATATTGGCCGTAAACATTTTTCCAGAGAATAAAATTAGCCCGTAACGTCACTCCACTCTCCCCTGTTTTTTAATTGTTCTTTTTTGTCTGTGAAAGACCAAAAACGTTCTCCGCCGTCACACTGGAAGCTTTCCATCCGATTACTAAATAGTCAAGCCGTGTACACAAGTATTTCACGGCTCAGTGCGGGTGCAGCCCTGCGTGACGGGCCAAGTCAGTGACCTGATGCGGACAGCCGGGCGTAATTCTCCTAATTGCGCTAATGATGTGGGCTCTTTGGTGGAGTTGTGGCGCTACCGGAAAACAACGGCCGGCCATTTGTTACGTCTCGGAAATGACCAAGCTATCCGCACCTCACCCGCTGTAATGGCAGCGCGACCCAAATGCACGGAGCTTGTTTCCGCATAGGAATCACCGAGCGATTTAATTGGACACGAGCATAATATATGTCTAATGATGATATGGCTGCGTTGCGGGCAAGATTCATGACTACGACGCAAGAGGGTGAAGTGGAAACGTATTTCGAAAGGTAAATGGGCCACAAGCAGGGAAAAAATTAAGGTGTCGATACTAGTGTTTTCTAGGAAATATATTTATATCAAACGTGATGGGAGCTCTGGTGTACCGAAGCTGTATTCGCCTGGTTCTGCACAACGACGGCACTGGTGCAGAACTGCTACAGACTGGCTCAAGGAGAGTAGGTCGAACCGAATGAACCTAAAAACCGGTCACCCAGAAAGGACATGTTTTTTCGCGCCTTAATCAGTTCGGGAATTCGTCATCTTCCCCGCAAAGTCGTTTTAATGCGATACAAGGCAACCAGCGATGTACCAGAACAGTATGTTTGCATACAGGACGAGTTGTATATTTAGACATAGCAGAAAGCGCGCTCTATGAATGGTTATATTTACAGTTCATCATTCTCGATTTTTATTTTTAGTTTCGTCAATCTTTTTGTGCTAAGGAACACGTTAGCATGAAGGGGCAGGACAGGCCCCAGTACTTTTCCTTCTTGTGAATGTTTACTTTAGCGCCTCAAGATTTCCAAAATGTAGTCAAACGAAACAGACCCGCAACGCATCCTAATGGCCTACTTTTCTATCGTTACTTTAAACCTATATTGTTTGCTTTTTATGGATGAATTGATATTAAGCTAAACGCGTCTGCATTTTTTCCCCTAATATTCATCTTTAAAATGAACCAAAATGACCACTAAAAATGACGTTACTCCTTCAAAGTAGAATAGGAATGAGCAAACCGCACGCACAAGCACAAGCGAGCAACACACATTGAGTCCACACATCAACTGTTTCCCATTCAACTAACTTACGATGCCTTAATCTCATTATAACACACAGCTATGTACCGCCCACATTTTCTTCGTTAGTACGCACCATCTCTTTTAGCGTTGTCACCTTAAGTCGAGACAAAGACTTTTCAGCATTCATACTTAAGCTGGAAAGCTAAGAAGGCAAGTAGCGTGGTACCTAATATTGTCCAGCTAATAAAATGCGGTAGAAAAAAGGCTATTTTCGAGGAAAGAGTACTGCAGATATTGACGCTGTCCTGGCTGCAGGGATTGAGTCACGTCAGTGCCACTAACAGCAAGCTTGAAGACGCTCTCGTAGCAAAATGCCACGGGATATTTCGGACTTAAGATTGAGGTCGCTGATACTCATGTTGAAAAAGAATGTTGTTACCGCTAACGTGTAGCCCAAATGCTTGCAACGTTTCTTATATACATGTCACAACCCTGCACCACAACTGAAATGCCATGGTGAGTTCACACCGTTTTTCTCCGAATATGCGGTCGAGCATGTTGGCAACACCATTGCGCTATGGTAGCCCTGATACTCTACGGCCCACACTTGCAATATCCCCCTTTCTGTGTCACGAGCTGGAAGTAGACGTCCCACGCAAGCATGGATGTCCTCCGACTGTAGCTTTTGGAGGTTCACAAAATTTATTTCGACCTCTACGTCAACACTTTCATCTTAATCAGGACGTCATGCGCTCCCAATCAGTGCTTCCTATATTAACCTCTGTCCTGGCATTAAGCTTCCTGCAGTTTTCAGCTTGGGCTTCACTACTGTCCCGAAGGCAAGAATGGGGGACTGGCTACCCCACCCCTTCCCCGTGCAACGGGTAGTTTACAAAACTGACCTTCTACTGCGTGAGCAACAAATGGGACGTGTCGGCAAAAATTTTCGTTGGTGATCCGGCAACAGAGAACAGCGGAAGATTAAAGATCGAATGATCCCGTGGCTGCCGTGCTGCTGCATCACCCGGCTGACTCTGCACACGAGAGGTCAAGTCGAAGCGCGGCTCGCCACCTGCCGGTGCCGACGCGCACGCCGCACGCTGTCTAGATGAGTACCGTGACTCCCGTCAACGCATGTACGCATTCTAAAATGGAGTGTATGGGCTGTGCGGGGTGCAAAAGAAGAAAGAAGGGACATGACGGCTACGAAATGTCGATACTTGTGAGCAACAAAAAAAAAAAAAGCGACGGAAGCAAATTCCGCTGCCAAAGCGATAAAACGGGAGCAATAAAACGGGACTACTGAAACGGCTAGAGTGAACAGCGCAGTTGATACGGTGCACGAAAGGCGTGCGAGAAACTTCGAGTTGCGGAGTTCTAAAGCGGGGGCAAGGTGTGCGCATTAATTGGGCCGAGCCTCATTTTGTGTTTATTGGGCTGCGAGGAAGAAACGAGATGAACACGCGTTCTTAAAAACCAACTAATGGATTTTCCAGCATTTGTTCGGGTAAACCCCTAACAGGCCAAGATAATTTGGCGGGCGTTGATCGTTTTTTTAGGGTTCAAAGCGTAAACCCTGAACCCCAGTTGTGTTGCATAACAAGCGGTGGAAGACAACCTCTTTGTTACAAAAGCGATTTCAATAACGTCCAGTTAGCAAGCCCACAAAAAGTATGCCACAAAATTTATCTCTTTCCCATAATTAGTAATCTAGTAGTGTATTACTTTTAAGTTTTAGGTTCCCACCTAACACATAACTTTAAAAGCGTCCCCATCTAAAATCACGACAGGAATACCGCAAACACCAACAAGAATTCCGGTCGGGCGACAAAAAACTTTGTTGTGACAACACAAGTCTTGTTGTTACGACAACGCCATCTGTTACGACACACATTTCTGTCGCCACGACGAAGACCATTTTCTCAACGAAAAACATTATTGTAGTCCCGACAGAACGCCATTTACGCTACTCTTCACATTGCACAATAATATTCAAACCGTATGCAACTACTGATGGAACATCAAGATCAAGACAACACAGGAACTCGGACCGACAGAACATCAAAATCTTGGACAGGAATACGACACACGACAGAACATCAGACTCCCGACACCACAACAATACAAGATGACAATACAACACGCGATAATACGACAAAACTACAGAAAGATTTCTTGTCGTCCTTTTCGACTGAGGTATCAATGTTTAGGATTCTCTAGCTACTACATTTTATACTGACCGTGATATGCTAGTATGATGAATACCTTTTCGTGTGATTGGACTTTTTTGGCATAAAAATTATATTTTGTGCATTTATAACCAAGCTGTCACAGTTAGTTTTTACTTTGGAGCCTCCTTCTGTACTGAGGTCCCGTATCAAATTCGTACTGTTAATTAATTATTCACTAAACCTAGAAACCTCAATCGTAAAGTTGAATTGACCAAGTCGCATAAAGGCGGTTGACATAATTGAGAGTTTCCTTATTTTTAGCAGTTTTATTGCTAGCGAGGTTCAATGAACAATTTTCGCTTTCGTGTATGGTCATACGCTAGTTCACTGTACTTTCGTGACATCAGGAGTCAGCCAAAGCCACCGGGTCTCAATGCATGAAATTTGAGGAGAGAGTTCCTATGGGACGAAGATGCTCAGCCACGTTCTAGCAACAAGGGGAGAAACCATTAGCGCGGTGTGCGAACATGTCTTCACTGCTCTTCGCTGGCTTCGGCGCATTGCACGGAATACGGGCCTTTTACTAGGGTTATTACGTGCTAAAATACGTTTCGTAAAATTAGGCTTATTAAATAGTGTACACCTGCGTTATAACTTGTCTCATCTGCTAGAAATGCGGGCGAAGTTCGCTGAAAATGGTGGTGTTCGTGTAGAACTGCGCTACGGGGAAAATAAAGGAGGTGTCTCAACAAGTGGAGAGTGGTATGTTGCGAACTGAATGTATTTAGCCTGTGGTGAAAGTACGCACTCAAGCGTTTCGTAAAAGCAAAACAAAACCGTTGAAATGGGCATAAGTGTGAACACTTATTTGCAATGCTCTTTGCGTGGCGCGCATTACGAATGCGCTACCCGTTTACAACGTTGTTTTGTTCAGCTGCGTTGATTTGTTAATCGCTGAGCATGCTGAACATTATTTTTAAAGGTTACTTGTTATCAAACTGCGCCTTTTCTTTCGTTCCCGAAAATAGGCATTGTATGAACTATTGCTATATATACACAAGGTTTTCCTCTGTTAACGAGGTTTACTCCAAACTAAAATCCTATTTATTTTGATCAAAAACAAACTCGCACCCACGAAACAATAACAGGACCGGACTCAAGAAAGGAACTTGGAAACAAGAACTCTGGACATGGGACTTAGAAACGAGCCAAATGGCTTAGTCGTGGAATTTTTTTTCCCTGCATAGTTCATACAACCGATTTTCATTGTAGCCTTTCTACAACAGATACCTGAAAATGGTGCTCGTAAAAAACTAACCATCGCAAATGCTTCTTCATTTCTTTTTCTCAATGAGTGACAGTTCCTAACGCTTACCAAAGACAAACTGCAACATTGTATCATTGTCACCAGAGTTTTCAGTGCATATCTGAATTTTACATTCAAATGTGGGCGGAACTCCCTCATTGCAATTCCGCTCATCTGCAGGCGCCAAGAATTGCAAATGGGCATTACCTTCCCGAGAGTTTCTGCATTTCCTCGTTCAACGACCCTGCATTAATGTCCGGAACAAGAGTTAGGTTAAAATGTGGTGCCTCAGGCCACTGAAATTACCCCGCGTGTACATAACGGGCCAGAGTGAGGCAGTCCAATGTTTGTTTTTTCATTCTATGCATGCTTCTTTATTTTACGGAAGTTAGTACTCCATGCAATTCTCCTGCAGTAACTATAGTCACCTAAAATATCTCTGATCTTTTATGTCTCGGTCGCCACGTCTGAATCGTACTACCAACCCCAGTTTGCCGAATTATATTTTTCGGTGCCTGTATGCTTGCACTGAACACCGGTGAACGTTGATGGGCAAAATATTCTTGTCATTAAAGAATACCCCAGTATCCTTTCAGTGTGTACACAGGCGCATTTGAAAAACAGACTTTTTATTTATTTATTTATTTATTTATTTATTTATTTATTTATTTATTTATTTATTTATTTATTTTTTATTTATTTATTTATTTATTTATTTATTTATTTATTTATTTATTTATCGCCATCCTTGTGCCAATAAAGATTCATTCATTCATTTATTTATTTATTTATTTATTTATTTATTTATTTATTTATTTATTTATTTATTTATTTATTTATTTATTTATTCAGGTACCCCTAGAGGCTCTCCGCACTAGGGTATTACATAGGGGGAGCATTCGTATACATCAAACAAACAAAACATGAATGGGTGGTAACAAAATCACAACAAACTAATGTTGTGTAAATAATTTGTGTTCTTCAAGGTATCGGATGATTTAGGAATGTATGATATGTTCTAATTGTTTACAGATCGTATTAGTTAATTAAATACAATTAGTCACTCTGTAATCGCATTGCCGGTAAAAAACATGGTGTACTTGAAGCTACCGACTAACGGCTTGGTTTGGGTCACTGATATCTACTGCGCGCATCGTAGTTAAACCTACCAACGGAAGCGGCACTAATTCCTGAGCTAAACCTACACCAAAAAAGAAAGCGTTGTAGATGAGTTCACAGCACCAGCAGCCAATAAGGTAGCTGCAGTTATGGACGTTGATATGATGGCCAGACATAAAGAAATTGGGTAAACCGAGCGGCGTACAGTTGGTGACGCTTGGCCTTGGTCGCAGTTGGCGTAGACCGCTATGCGAAAGACACGGTGGTTACTTGTGTCCAGCTGTCCTTTCCCACCATTTTTCTTCGTAATATTCCCGGTTTCCTGAACAAAATTCTCAAACTGCCCACTGACGCCCTCACAGTCGCCGTTAGGTTAATCATAAAGATAAAAAGATGCTGTACACAGCCCAGTCACACACTGCTTGCCCTACTCGAAGGAAGGAAATACGAGTATTTGCTTGTGTTTTCGACGTCGACTTTTTTGACACCTCTGGGAGTACTTTTTTCCGCCCTCACTTCCTGTTCCGGACATGAATAAGTACTCTCCCGGCGTGCTCTTGCTTTTCATTGAGAGGCTTTCGTTTTGAAGTGCAAATAAGGGGGTGGGGGGGGGGGGGGGGGAGCTCGCTATTATTGCTGCTTCAGACTCAAACCGGAAATGTCTACAAATATCCGGGCCGCAATCGTCAAAAGCGCCCACAAGACGCTACTTTTTAAGAGATGAGCGTGACGTTGTAAAGCTAATAAAAAATCTTTGAATACCCTGTAGATCTCTGTAATGTGACGTTAAAGGATCTTTAGGTTGAAATCAGCACAAAGTATAAAAACACAAACACAAAATAGCAAGTGTAAAGGCACTTGTAAGCGGGACGTTGTATTAGTTGTGAGGACACAGTGCAACAAGCGGCGGTCCCCTGTTCTCAGTTGGCCCAACTTGAACCACACCTTTCAAGAGAAGAGCGTTCACAAGTGCTAAAATCGTTCTTTTTTCAACGTTTAGCCACATAAAAACCCGTATGCCGCGGCCGCTCATCCACCAGCAGAAGTGTTGGAGCTGAAGGAGAGAGAGAGAGAGAGAGAGATAGAGAGACAGAGAGATAGAGAGAGAGAGAGAGAGAGAGAGAGAGAGAGAGAGAGAGAGAGAGAGAGAGAGAGAGAGAGAGAGAGAGAGAGAGAGAGAGAGAGAGAGAAACGTTTATTTTGAGCTTTCTGAAATGGGAGTGGTTACCTAGTCCGGGAATTCATGAGGTGAGCAGAGAGCCTTCGCTCTGGATGCCAGGAGTTTCTGTACATCCAGATGGCCGGTAGTCACCAGGTTCTCCCACAGCTCGGAATGGGAAGACGGGATCGGAGAGGTGGAAGTTTGAGATTGCGTCCACAATGTATTATAATATGAGGTAGAGTTCCGGGTTGTGAACAAAGTTGGCATTCAGCGGAGTATTGATTTGGAAATATACGATGCAGGCGAACTGGATGAGGAACGGTATTAGCTTGTAGTCTGCGGAGCAGTGATTCTTCTTCCTTGGAGAGTGCAGGGTGAGGGGGAGGAAAGTGTTGTCTGTTGGACCGGTAATATTGCGTTATGTCTTGATACGTTACAAGCGGGATTGACGATGTGGTCTCCTCGGAAGCCTGGAGAGAGAGGGCGCTGGCTTGCTGATGAGCAAAGTTGTTGCCCGTCAACGAGGAACGGCCAGGAGGTGAAGGAGAGGAAACGGCATGGCACGACAGGAGGAGGATGAGGAAGTATTTCTTTAATGATAAAGAGAAATCAGCATGGCAGCGAGCTTGGCTTGCTACTCCATTGAACATGACAGCGGTGAAAATGAGCGAGAGAAGCGAAGACACAAAAAGACATGCAAACACAAACAAACGCAGATAAGCACATAGAAACTAACAGACGCAGGAACGCACATACATCACACGCACAGCAGTGAAGGTCACCCGAACGTTCGCAGTTTTGTTCAAGCCGTAGTCACGGAGGAATGACACCAAGTCCCTTGTATTCCTTGTTGCCACGGCATTGAGTGTCATGGACCTATGACGTCGCAAAGTTTCAAGGGTAATTCCTCAAAAAGTAGCAAAGTTGCCTTCATGGTTAGTCGTGGGGTGTCAAAACGGGGACACAGACACAGTACATGTTCTATGTCCTCACGAAAACTGTATGTGTGACAGCGAGGGGAGGCAACTCGGTGCGTTTTATGCAGGTAGTGGCTGGTGAAAACGACGTTGGGATAAATGTGGTGAACAGTAGCTCCGTCGCATTTTCCCAGGCCACAGGGCATTCGGAAGGTGCAGGCAGGATCAATTCTATGCAGTGGCTGATAATTTTTTTATCTGTCCGTCTATATTGATAGTTGTAGCTGCCACGCCACAGAGTGCACAAGCGTCTAGGCATCACGTCGAGAGAATGGATTGGGGATGATGACGCTAGACTGGTTGTGGGCCGCGCAAGCTGTTTGGTCGGCCACCACATGTGCAATCAGCCCAGAATCTTCAGTTAGCCACTGTAGCACTACGGCGTGAAGCAAGCTGGTAGTTTGAGTATGCAGAGTGTGTCTTTGTTCCTATGAAAATTAGAGTGCCATACACTCTAAGAAATCGGTGCAGGTGGGCTTCACGACAACGCCCCAGAATGACCATTCAGCGTGCTTAAATGTGTGAATTTGGCGAATGACGAGGCCCAGCATGCGATTAAAGTAAAAACTAGGATCTGCGCTGGGACAACTGCGCAACGTGTGCGCAGTTGTCCCAGCAGTTGTCAATAGTGTTCACCACTGCTTCGCTGCCAGTGTGTTCTTTTGAATTGTTAGGGGAGCACAAGTTCGCTCCAAAAAACTTGTTTCTCCTCCAATACAACTGCGTCGTCCTTGGCTTCGTGACATCTGGTGGAGGTGCTGGGTACTCACCCTTTATGCTCCCTACGACATCTGGAAGCCGCTAAGCCAGACCAACCAGAGCCAGCCGCCGACTGCAAGGTTTACTGCCCGAGTTCGGTCTTCTGCCAGAAGGGCCCAAGAGAACGAACGCTGCAACCAACCCCATGGTGCGAGAAGCTACGTCGCCAATCGTCCTGCAGCAGCCCCGGGAACCGTCATCGTTTCGGGGAGCCCCCGCTGAAGACCCCCAAGAATGGTTGGAGAAGTTGGAGCGCGTCCGCATCTTCAACAGGTGGGACGGTGAAGATACCTTCCGGCATGTCTTCTTTTACTTAGAAGATGCAGCTCGAACTTGGTTCAAGGACCATGAGAGCTCTTTGACCGACTGGACTCAATTCAAAGCGAGTTCCTTAAGACCTTCACTACCGTGGTGAGAAAACAGCGAGCTGAGCATTTGCTTGAAACTCGAATGCAGCACCCCAACGGAGGAGTCGTGTTCTTCGTTGAAGAAATGAAGCGACTATTTCGCCGTGCGGACCCGGAAATGACGGCAGAAAAGAAACTGAGATTTCTTATGCGAGGAAAAAAGCAGGAACTTTTTGCTTGCCTTGTCTGCAACCTCCCTAAAACAGTAGCCGATTTTGCGTCTGAAGCGGCCGAGATGGAGAGGACCCTAGAAATTCGAACGAGGAGGTACGACCACCCTGTCAAAGCGCTATTCTCGGAGACCATCGGCGCCGCAACTGCAAGCTCCGATACATTGCGCGAGACCATTGGAGCAGTGGTTAGGGAGGAGCTTCAGAAGCTTTTTCCAACGACGCCGCAACCTCAAGTGGCTTCCCTCAATGATGTCATCCGCGAAGAGGTTCAACAGGCGCTGCGGACTTCTACGTCATCCGAAGCACCCCACGAGCCACAAGCGATGACCCACTCCGCAGTTCTTCCTCAAACCCGCCCTGCTCCAACCCGTCGTCAAGAGGCCCCGCCATACCGCCGTCCACTGCCGCCCGCCCGACCCCCGGTAGTCCAATACCAGACGCCGAGAAAGACCGACGTGTGGCCAACGCCCGATAATCGCCCGCTGTGCTACCACTGCGGAGAGGCCGACCACATTTACCGTCGCTGTCCCTACAAGAGGATCGGTTTGCGAGGGTTCTCCTTCGACGCCCCACGCCACCGACGCCGCCAGCGCCCTACTGAGATCGAAGAATACCTCTCCAATACCAACCGAGGACTAGCCCGCTTCAGCCGTTCACCGTCGCCCTATACCCGTATCAGTCGCCGAACCGCCGTAGCACTGCTGACTTCTCACGTCTACGGTCCCCCAGCCCACGCGGGGGAAACTAAAAGCAGCAACTTCTGGAGGTAAAGTTGCATTACCGCGGAAAAAGGAAAACCTTCCGATGACGCAGCGACTCGCTGAAGACCATGATTCACGACATGCCCTCAGCCCGACGACCCGATCTAACCCTGACGTGACTCCCGAACCCGACGACAGCAAAACGGCGCGACGCGTACCCGCCATGACCGAACCTGCCGCTGAGAATATGACGAAGACGAAGCATAGTGCCCGACCGTGAACACGTACAAGCCGAGATACGACGCCCCGACGCACCCGAAACTCTAGAAAAGCGGCGTCCGACGTTCAGCTGTCCATCCACTGCTTTGATGTAGTTGCCTTCATAGACACGGGAGTCGACTACTCAGTAATGAGCGGACCATTTGCGTCTAAGCTGAAGAAAGCTATGACCAGATGGGACTGTCCGCCCATACGCACAGCAGGTCACCTCGTGACGCCAAGTGGAATGTGCACATCGCGCGTCACCATAGACTGCGCGACGCAGGGCGCGCATTTTTTATATTTGTAACAAAACAGAAAAGTCCTACAACAGGCACATAAATACTACCAATGAATTAGATTATTTGGTCACCCTCAATAATTTGTTAGCTGTCACTTTATCGAATGTGTTTAGCCACCCTTTTGTTAAAAGTAAGCTTTAGTTAACGCTAAGTCACTGTATTATTGCTCTGACTACTGCAATTCCTTTAGCGATAGCTATACCGGATGTGTGCATTACAATCAGTATGTTATCGTACAGCCTGACAACCGGCCATCGTTGCGTGTGCCACATTGGGGAATCTTATAACATATTATGCTGTTACAAAAGGAAAGGGAAATTTGACGTGCGGAGCATGAGATGGGACTTTTTTGGGTAGACGCTATTTAATTCGTCCACAGCAGTACTCCCCTCCGGAACGAGTAGCAGTAGAAGTAATGTAGCGAGTTGGTCAGTCAGTACAAGTGCACCTTGGAAAAAAAGGAGATCTGAAAGAGGCAAAACTGCAGAACAAGCAGAAAAATGATCGCTAGGCGAATGGGAGAGTGTGAGGTGCCGGCCTGCCTTTCTGCGTGTGTCATCAGCTTTATGACTGTATCTGCTTCCAAGACAAGTTCGAGGGCTGCAGTTTCTTGCCAAGGGATTAAGTGCGCACCTTAGCAGTTTTTCCTGACATATCTGCTGTTATTTGTATCTGTAAAAACCGAAAATTGTTCACTGTACTGGCCTCCAAAACTGACCACGGAACTCACTTCCCTCGCATTGATGACACGTTTGGTTGTGAAAGGCAGGGCAAAGAAAAGTATAGAGCAAAATCCAATCCACGTTTTGGTGCTTTTTTATTTATTCGGTTTTATTTGCTTTTTGCGTAATATTTTAAAGCAACGTGATTCGCCTTTTCTTTTTTGTTGTTTTCCGTGTAAACACATTTTTAAAAACTGGCGGTTTGATGCTTCGTGCTATATTTCTGCTCGACGCCACTTGTGGTCGGCAGCAAACGGCTTAGCCACTGAGCAGCTCCTGCGGTCATTTGTGTTAAACATTTGCAGGTGTCATACCTTTTAAACAAATTATGAAATGCAAAAGGTTTGCACACATCGAGTGTAGGCTTTCGCTGATGCACAGTGGAACACTCCTGCAGCCTGATTGCTCCAATAAAGTAGCAGCTAGGGAAGGGCAAAGTCGTTTTATATCACCTCCAAGCTGCCGGGAATGACATTTCGTTTGGTCAGCTTGCACTACGCTCGCGCTTCCAGCAGCAACAGACCATTGCTACATTGGTGCTCATTCATTTCCCCTGTTGTTACATAGAGCTTAATAGTGTTCAATTGTCTGGAGGGGAAAGTGCGCGAGCAAGTACGAAGTTGATGGTACGTGAAAGAAAAAAAGGTCTGAATCGCATTGACTGTGCAATATCAACAACGGAGAGTCGAACCGTTTCGGCATGAACCGGTAACCGTTATTTTTTTTCGGTTCAGTTCCGGTTTTTGTTTCGGTATATATGCACGTTTTTCGTTTCTCCCTTTTCTGCCACATTTTCATCCCTTCCGGCTGCCAATTCTTCCCAATGCAACTACATATATATATATATATATATATATATATATATATATATATATATATATATATATATATATATATATATATATATATATATATATATATATATATATATATATATATATATGTATATATATATATATATATATATATATATAAGACAGAAATAAGAATTGGCAGTCAAGAAAACTGCCAACTCTTATTTCTGCCTTATTTTCAACGAGCCCCTCATTTCCCATTCTGATTCGTTACATGCATAGCGAGGGCCTCTGTTCTGGCAGTCTTGGTGCCATAGGAAGCTTAAGAGGGTTCAACGCTGGTCGACCACTCTTGACATGTCGTAACCACTCGTGTCACGACCCGGAGGTTAAAAAGGAGGTCCCCTTCACCCCGTGTAGTCCGAGTGGCGCTGGCTACCACCCCCAAGCACAGGAAACAAAAATACCTAAACATAAATACCCCAGAAAGTGGAGGGGAAAATCTCCCCGCCGGTAGCGTAGTGGTTATCGCAGCAGACCAGTATTCTGGAGGTCGTGGGTTCGTATCCCACCTGGCGGGCATTTTTTCTCCACTTTCTTTCTTTCTTTCCAAATTCTTTATCTGTATCAATGACCTACCACGTCCTCCCCTTTGCTTTCCAAGGTTGTCTTGACTGCCAACTCTTATTTCTGTCCTATTTTCAACGAGCCCCTCATTTCCTATTCTGATTCGCGATATATATATATATATATATATATATATATATATATATATATATATATATATATATATATATATATATATATATATATATAAGACATACATAAGGGTTGGCAGTCAAGAAAACCTCGGAAAGCAAAGGGGAGGATATAGTAGGTTATAGAAACAGATAAAGAATTTGGAAAAAAAGAAAGTGGAGAAAAAATGCCCGCCAGGTGTGATCCGAACCCACAACCTCCAGAATACCGGTTTGGTGCGATAACCACTACGCTACCGGCGGGGCTATTTTTCCCCTCAACTTTCTGGGGAATTTATGTCAATGTAATTTTTTCCTGTGCTTGGGGGTGGTAGCCATTGCCACTCCGACTTCTCGGGGTGAAGAGGACCTTCTTTTTAACCCCCGGGCCGTGACACGAGCGTCAACGACATGTCGAGAGTGGTCGACCAGCGTTGAACCATCTTAAGCTCCCTATAGCACCAAGACTGCCACAACAGAGGCCCTCGCTATGCATATAGCGAATCAGAATAGGAAATGAGGGGCTCGTTGAAATAAGACAGAAATAAGGGTGGGCAGTCAAGAAAACCTCGGAAAGCAAAGGGGAGGATATAGTAGGTCATATTAACAGATAAAGAATTTGGAAAGAAAGAAAGTGGAGAAAAAATGCCCGCCAGGTGTGATCCGAACCCACGACCTCCAGAATACCGGTCTGGTGCGATAACCACTACGCTACCGGCGGGGCTATTTTTCCCCTGCACTTTCTGGGGTATTTATGTCAATGTAATTTTTTCCCGTGATTGGCACTGGCTACCACCCCCAAGAACAGGAAAAAATTATATATATATATATATATATATATATATATATATATATATATATATATATATATATATATATATATATATATATATATATATATATATATATATATATATATATATATATAGTGACTTTTTGTTTTTCTTTTATGGTCTGCGTGGCCAACACGGCAGAGGCATGTCGCGGATGCGTGTAACCGATAGGGTGTGGGCTTCCTGCATGCCATTAGAGTGTCGGAAAGGACGCACTGGTATCTGTCGACACGTCTCCCCTCTAAGCAGTGAGCCCTTGACGTCTCGCAAATCAATCATTTAGTTTTCTACCCTCAGGTCTGCTCGGCATCTCCGTCGGTACTCGTGCATAGGGGACAACAATTCGCTAACTTGTTCAGTGCTATATTAGAGTTTGAAAGTGTCATTTCAAACAGAAGTGATTCCTTTCTCGCAGCGCTGTTATGTCGATGGTGTCTACCTGCAGGCGACCTGTAACGCAAAGCTTTCGCCGGAATGCGTTGTTTCAATTGCTTCCCGCACGGTCGAAAATGTATTTTTCACCACGTCACGTGACTAACATGTCATTTTGGCATGACATTTGGTTTTCCGGCGGGTTTTTGTTTCCCTTCGGTTGTTCTCAACAGGTATCAGGAGGGTAACCCAATTGTGGCTTTTGCAAGCGCCATTGTTTTTGTGTGGGCGTCTTTTTACCGTTGCACCAGCTTGAAAAGAGTGAGGAGTTCGACTTAGGACAAACGGCGGACGAGAACAGTTTAAGACGTGTAATGGCGTAGTATTTTGCAAGATTCCTTCGAAAAAAGCCCCGTAAATTTTAAACCACGCTTTGTTCTCTGGCAGCTATTTATAACTTTTAATGGTTTTTTTTCCTATTAGAGAAAGTGAAGCGAGAGCAGAAAGCCCTGAAGCTAAAAATGTCGTTACTCCTCACAACGTTTCCCTTGGGAGCGAGCACGTTCATATTGCAACCGAAGGCGTATTACCACAAAACGCAGCGACGTTAGTGCTAATTTTACGTTCTAAGAATTAGTATACGTAGCATCGAAAAAGACATCGTTATTGTCATAGGAAAAGCCTGTTGCGGTTTTCTGCAAGGCCTTGGAAAGAAAAGCACGAGCACAAAAACAGCGGGTCTGCTATAATAGCGTCACTGACTCATGACTTCATTTCTGGAGCCGCAGGGATGGGTAGAGCGACAGATAAATTAAGTTATCGCAGAAGCAGTCTGAACGCAGGCGAAGGAAAACGGCGACCACATCGTCCCGACAGGGTAACTCTATCGCATGGTCTTCTCCAATTACAGACTTGTCATCCGGTGGGTGCGCGGCTCCGAAAATGAGAAGCGTCACAGAAACGCACGAAGCTGACAGATACTCCATCGTAGCTAAGGCGGCGCGCACGGGTAGAGACGTCAAGAAAGGAAGATTGAGTATTTCACCACCCACCGTTTCTTGGATTCCGTAGGGCCAGTCGAAACGCGAGCTCTCGGAAATAGAAAGGGATACAAAATCGCTAATCAACAAAGATTGAAGCGCACTGTGCGCTAAGGACTGTTTCGTGGTTTCAAGTGACACACCATATTGTTAATAAATCGCTAGGAGAATGGCAATTGGCGAAGGCGGAGACTAATTTCTGTCAGAGCACTCAGTTGACATGTGGAAGTTGAACGTGGGATGGCACAAATTGTGCTAATGTGGTGATCGGCCGCGAAAATTAGTTTTGGCATAAGGTTCTTTTTGTTAGAACGGACTTCGAAGCTCAACAAGAGATTGATATTTAGATATTTACCGCCGGCAGGAGTTAGCCGTACTTCGTGAGTTGCTCGCCGCAGCGTATGGATTTTTAAATATCTGCTTGCCTTAATTGCGCTGGTTGTTAATTCCGTTGCCGCATACTTTTATTACTGCGACGGTTGCCAGACGACATCTTCGATACGGCGACTATGAGGACACTTGAGGCAAAAATGAGTACGCGGCTCTCGGAGAGACCACAGAAGAAAAAAGATTCTTTTGAACCAGGTTTCAAATTATCTGAAGTGCGTGAGGTAGCACTGTTTGGCTCACAGGTTGCGTAGCCGAATAACCCTTTTCTATGGGCAGTGTGCGCTTATTGATCGCGTCGGAGAAGCCTTTCGTGGGTTCAAAAGATGTTTCTTAGTAGTCGTATAGTATCCTCAAAATGGAAATTGTGCGTGGCATGCGTGTGTGCGTGACACATTATAACACCGCCCCCGTTTGCACAGGCTTCCTAGCCACTTCGGTTGCCTACTGCTCCGTGGCTGTGTGCTCTTCTGTCGGCAGTACCCAACTTTTGTTTACCGGCTTATTTATGTGCGAACTGGCTGGCTTCCTTGTTTCTTTACGTAATTATTTCTTAGATCGCTTGCTTCCTTGCTCATTTAATTAGGGTCTCTGTTTTCCTATATAGTCTCTCGCATCCTAACACCTTGTATGAGGCTTGCTTTTACAATACACAGCCTCGCTATTCCGTGACTGTTGGCGGCCATTGTAACGCGTAAACGCAGCATCTCCGGAAGCGGGGCTCAGAAGGGAAGGGGGTGGGTGGGCTTGAGGCCCCCGGTTTCCAAAACAAAGGAGCTCAGCGCCCCCTAGTTTTGGCATAATTAGACAAATCATGGTTCTAAAACACAACAAAAGAGTGGTCCAAAGTGCGAGGCTCAATATGACTGAGTCATTAAGCCTCAACGTCCTACCCGTCTGCCAAGGTTAACTGTCATTTATTTCCAAACTCTTATCGTTTATTTTCTTCGTGTCACTTGTTACTGACGCATTACTATCACGGGGGCTTTGCTGCTTCGTATGGACCAGTAAAATATTTCCTTCCCGTCATTTTATTCCCTATGCCGAATGTCTCACGCCTGAATGCGTAGAGGGCAGTTCGAGCCCCCCCCCCCCCTCCCCCCCCCCCGGAGGCACGATAGCTTCTCCATAGCCAAATAAATATTAAGTTTGATTATTACAATACGTATACGCTGTTTAACGTGATTAAAGAGCTGCTACCTAACATACTTCGTGTTTCTTCCGAGATTCTTTTTGAAAACTCCCTGAAAAAAAAAGTATACATTTCAGACGCCGGAACAAAACGCGCTCTAGTTTGTACAACCACAAAACAAAAGTAATCATCATTATCATCGGTTGGCTTCAGCCGCCCATCTTGAAAGCACTTCCGAAGCCTTTGTCTATACGAACTGGATTTTTTTGGCTTCCACTTGTAACCTAGCTGCCTTGAAGCTGACGGCTCAACTATGGTTCGCTGCCGGGGGCTGCACTTTTGTTTTTAGAAGGGTTACTGGCTTAAGAGTACTGATTGCGCAGCACGAATGTGACGAAATGTTTTCTTCAGCAAGGCTAAACCGAACTGTCATGTATGGCCGGGATTGCGATGCCAATGACGGCAGTGCTTACGCATTCTAAGTAGTGAGAACATTTTTAAGTGCAGAGCACTTTAGGCGCTCGCCACGTCGTCTTAGCTCGCTCGCTGGACCCAAGTAGAGCAACAGGGCGTTCCGTTGCAGCGCTGTCGTCGCGGCGTACGCCAGAGGCTTCGAAAGCCAAGCGTTTTATATTGTCATAGGCGTTCAAAACTCGTGAACCGCTGGCGTTTACCCTACACCTCCCCGTTGTTTAGCGCAAAGAGAACTATAGGTACATTTGAGGCAAAATATACGTAATTAACCGGCAGCGCCCGCCTTAAATTAGTTAGTAACGCTCGTTGCGTTGGTTTTTACGATAGTAAGCGAAAAAAGCGGCCACGCAAGAAAAACAAGATGGCGCTTTCGAAATGACGTAGAAATGTCTACGCGCAAGAAAAAAATTACGCGTTCGAAATGCCGCAAAACAGCTCCAGCATAAGAAATTAAAACAAGCACACAAAAAGAACAGAACTCCCGCTGGCGCAGTTTCAGGCAGGGGGCGCCCGAGCACTGCGAAGGCGCGAAATTTGTATTGCATGGGGTGGTAGCAGCGAACGGATTACGGCGGTACAGCCCATTATGGCGAATCACTGCTCTGCACTTCCGACAGCGTTCTCATTGAGTGGAACGGCTTTGATATGTGGTTTTTGACTGGGGTATTACAGAACTGACATATGGCGCGTGGTGCAGAACTTCCGTAAATACTCTAGGACTCCTCAGAAAGCTCAGCAAACGCGAAAACATTGTTGTTGAATTGTGGAACAGGTATCCCGGTATTGTGTGCGTCGCCATGTTTCACTGCCCCTGTTGATGTAGATGGCTCAAAGTGCATCGCCGCATACACCGAACTGATAAAACTTGTAGAGCAGGTGTCGCGTGAGAAGCAGTGCATCCATTCTATGCACGGTAATGAATTAGTGCACGTGTCCAGTGTGGCACGCATGTTTCCGCTCATTGCCATCGCCTTTGCGACATTCTCTTCCTCTTTCGTGCATCACGTCTGAGAGGCTTCTGCCGTTCCCCTTGTTATTCATACATTCACACTAGTATTAGAAACATCCCCTGCTACTCGCCTTGCAATTTGTGTAATCACCACGCTGGAATTTCTTCTGAAGTACTGAATAGATATTTCTAAATGAGGTGTACCCACTTCAATTAATTAATGCCTGTGTAAAGCCACTGTTTTTATTTATTTACCTGTCCTTTTTTCACATCTCCCAACATTTTCCTAGTTTTTATGCATACGCAAGTAAAAATGAGCAAGTTTCAAACGAACTTCAATTCCTTCGCGCCGGAAACTGTGGCCCAACTCAAGCTTCCCGCCCTGCACCCGGGCTTGCAAAGGTGCTGCCTTTACAAGTGGCAAGAAACCTCCCGATGGCCGATTTTTATGTTGTATTGTACATATGGGCTAAAAGCACACTGTTTGATGGTAATTACATTTGTACAGGGGTGCTTGCATACAGAGTGGGTATGTCTGCAATGTCGTAGCTTCCGGAATTGGTGGGTGTTATCGATAGGCACCTTTCCATGCGCGATCTCTAGACAACGATGTACAGGTGGGTATTTAATATTCCGCACCACGAGACACCGATGCGAACTCTGGAGGCCTGGCGCCTGTTGTCAAGACCGGGGCTGCGCGCATGCGTGTCCTTTATTACTGGCAGGCACGCAGATTTTCTCGCTTCCTGAAGCACTGCTGCGATGGTCACTGAAGCACCGCAGAACGACGCCTGTGTAGCATTCCTTTCATACAGATGGCACATTTGCGGCCTAATGTGACGACTGCACCGGCATGTGCGCAAGTGCTTCTCCCGTCCTGATAAATGCTTACACGGCATGTTTTGTTTGGTATTTTTTCTGTTTTGTGCTCTGCCATGAGACTAGGGATTTGCGAACGGCGTCGCCGAATGAAGTTTGTGTGAAGCACAATCACAGCGTGCCGCGCTATCGACAACGATATTCCGACGAGAAGAATTCGCGAACCTTCATTCTTCTTGTTTATTTTGTATACTACTTGAACACTGAACTTATCTTTCAGCTCGCTTTCCGCTGCTAATAAAGTAGGTGATTTGCAAGTTTCATAAAAAAAATTATTTCGTTTTTTTTTTTGCTGTCTTCTTTACTGTGAAAACATCCCCAGCCATCTACACTAACGTCAAACGTGGGGACGGGCGAAGCATGCAGTGCGCGCCGGTGTTTTCCAAAGCAAAATCGTTGGTAATTGGCAATGAGCGACAGAAGACAATTTTTTTCAACTATAAACGCATGTACATTTATTACAGACAATCAGCAATCGCGTGTCTAGTCCCAGTAAATATGCATAACGTATTTCTTGACTTCTTCGCCCTCGTCCCAATGCTCCTCGTGTCGATGAGGCTCCTAGGCTTCCAAGTCGTACATCGTGCCGAGTTCAGGTCATAGGTCGGCGTACTCACTCGTGAGTAATTTGTACTCATTTGTACTCAAACTCACGAGTGAGTACGATGATGAGTGATCACACACCCAGAAAAAAACAGTGAGTACGATGACGAGTGAGTACAGGGGTAAGTCCACTACTCATGAGTACAGTACTCATGAGTACACTACTCATGAGTATGAGTACTCATAAGTACAGTATTCATGAGTATGAGTACTCATGAGTTTGAGTACTAATGAATATGAGTACTCATGAGTACACAGTACTCATGAGTACACAGCACTCATGAGTACACAGCACTCATGAGTACAATACTCATGAATACTGTTTTTGCGAGTGCTTGCACTCTTGAGTATATGCACTCCTGAGTGCAGTAGTGCAAACAAGAAAACGGACTACAAAAGCTGCCACCCGAAGACACACAGAAAAACGCAGTTTACGGCCACGGCTGCACCGACAACTCCCGAGCTCCCCTATGCCCGACCCGGCCTGAGAACAAGAGGAGACGCCAGACGCAACGCGAGTGCTTACGTTCTGTTTCGCTTTCTCACATGTACTTGCCTTCGCGCAGTAAGTCGCCCAACGACAGTGCACCGCGTCAGACGTTTTCTTCCTCTGTCCTGATTTATATGTAACCTGTGTTTTTCTAATCCATTAAACAATTTATTTTTTCTACTTAGTCTTTCATTCGAGCTACGACCTAGCTAACAGTGCAGATAAGTTGATTATTCGTGAGTAATACAAATTGAGTACTCATGAGTACAGATTGAGTACTCATGAGTGCAGAATGAGTAGTACTCATGAGTGAAAAATGAGTAGTACTCATGAGTAGTACTCATGAGCAAGTAGTACTTACTGAGTACTCATGAGTACAGAGTGAGTACTCATGAGTACAGATTCAGTACTCATGAGTACAGATTGAGTACGAATACTCGTGAGGACAAATGAGTTTGAGTACAAGTGAGTACGATTACAAGTGAGTATTTGATGAGTGAGTACGAGTGATTTTGTAAACAGACGAAGTTTTTGAGTCTGAGTTTGATTGAGTACAGCGTGAATGAAAAAAATTGTGATTGAGTTTGAGTGAGTTCTTTCTGTTTTGCCGACCTATGGTTCAGGTAGAGGTATACAGCTTTGCTGTAAAAATCTCGTGTCATTGAAGCACGAAGCGTTCTAGAGCGAGTCGTTGGAAAACGAGTGCCCCGTGATTTACTACCGCGACTAAACGAGACGACGACAGGAGACGCCGACAGCCCGAGCCCCTGAGGTTCTTCGCCCCTGAAATGATAGAAGTACGTACTGATATACATTATCTGTTCACTCTGCACATCGTCATTCGTCAAAATGGCACCTCGGGTTCCAATCGAAGATCGCTGTAGATTATTCGCTATTTTTTAGAAGGAACTCCCCAAAGAGAAATTGTCAGGATTAATAAATAGGTCGGGAGACGCTGTCAGTCGAGCGTTTCATACTTGCAGGGATCAAAAAGGCGGGCCTACAGATGCCCAGCCTAGAGGAAGGACAAGGTTGCAACAAAAAAAGAGGGCGTGATGCCTGCTGCAGTGGTTGAAGACCCGTTCCTTAGTGCCAAAGATATTCGGGAGAACCTTCAGCTCAATGTCTTAGCAAAAACCACCCAAAAAAGGCTTCAGGATGCGGGGGTTCGGAGCTGTGTGGCGGGGCAGAAACCGCACCTCACAAACATATAATGCCAAGCAAGGTTGGACTTCGCCCAAGCTGCTGGAAAGTGGTCGGTGGAAAACTGGTGTGCGGTCGCCTTTGTCTATGAGTCAACTTTCACCACCCGCTTGGATCAGCAGCGACGTGTCTGGAGACCTGTGAATTTCAGGTACGAAGGTCTAATTTTGCCGCTACAACGCAAAACGCGCTTCGGTGAATAACTGTTTTCCGCCAGCTGTAGCAGGAACGTTTAATGCAACTTATATTGACACTTATAACTGGCGTAATTTTGCCATCTTGCGTCATGTTTTACTTTGGATGAAAGGGGATGCAGGAAGTCTTACAAGTTAACGCAGTTCCAGCCAGTGTGAAATATGGTGAAACAGCGGAGCCGCGGGTTGTCTTTACAGAGATTTCATTTCCCTTCGGCTTCCCTCGTGTGCGTAATGTCAGAGTCATCTTAGCGGCTAATTGTCATTAATTTGTTTCCAGAGAGTTCCGGTAAAGCAACAGTGACAGCCGTTTTTTGTAACTGTACTCCCCGCGTAGATGCCAATTTGTTGACCGCAGACGACCGTAATTCTGTAACGTTTACATCTTCGCTGGACTCTAACTACTTAAGACAAGTAAATGATACTCGGAGTAATGGTATAATCGCCCTAGCGGCTAATTGCAATTTGCTTTGTTTCAGGATACTTTTGATAACACCAGTTAGAAACATTTTCTCTAACCATACCTCCTCCGTAGATGGCTATGCTTCACTGCATAACAGCATTGTGAGAAAGCCAGCTTACGTAAACCTGTCTTACACCCTTTTTTATGATTAAATCCGGCTCCATCGCTGCCCACAAATACATTGCCGTGAAGGCATTTTTAGGTGCAACATAAGCCGTATTATATCACAATATAAAGGCCCTAAGACCTGTTTGTTTTTAACAGCGGGGCCGTTGTAGCTTGCCGTAATGTGCGGCGCGTGACGCGTAAAGCGCTAAAAATACCAAGAAAATGCCGAGCGCTCATAAGCGCGTGCCTCGCGGGGACCGCCGAGCGTCCCCGGCTCGCGCAGTGGCTTTACCAAAAAAAAAAACTAGCGAAAACACCAAGGAGCGCCTAGCGTTTCCTAGCAGCCAACAACGCCAAAGTTGGCGCAACACTTGCTCCACGGAACCTCGAAGAGACTTTAGGAACGCCGCGCATGCGTCGTGCACGTACGCCCCGCCGCTGCGCCCTAGCTGTCGTCAAGCGCTACCGCTTGGCATGAAGAACACGACGATATTGATGCATATGACGATGGCTACTTCTAGCACAGTGCAGAGCAACGATGGAACATGTAAATAAACAATTTCAAACGTACAAATGCCTGGTGTTGTGTCCTTCAATGCTAACGTAGAAAGAGCGCCTTGTCTGTGTCTACGTGTTTCTTCTGGTCCCCGTTGTTTAGCGCCTCAAATTTATTCAGTAGAAAGAGATCCTGCAGCTTCGCTATGGTTCAAGCCTTGCACGACTTAGTGCAAGGTTCCCCCATTTTTTATGATTTTTTTTCCACTCTGGGAACCGGTTATCTCGGGACGGAGAAACACGTTCCACAGAGAGCGTGACACGACAATGGCGTCGAAAACAGCCGTTTTCGACCGCACGACAAGGAACGACCGCAGGATGAAAGGCGTTCGCATGCAGTGGTCCTTGTCAAGGTCAGTGCCAAAACAGCTCCGCTATTCAAACTCCCATTGCCGTCTGGGATGGTGAACCTGCTAGCATTATTGTGCATGATAAAAGCAACAAATCTACGACAATAAATATTTACGTTACACCTGTATTGTTCCTTACGGCATTATGTGCACTCCAAGGGAGCTTCATTCCTTTAAAATATGGTGGGGGCTCCGCCCGCGGTCGTTGGGTCTTTCGCCTGCCTATGAGTATCCCTTTATTGTTCCTAACAAGCTTATTTCATCCTTTCCATCGTCACTAACAGAGATCAGTTTGGTGTTGATGTCCTTTCAATGGATAAACCTTTCGCCTCGATCCGTGCCGCAGTACTCGCTACAAGGAACATTTGTCTTCAATACAGCACCTTTATTTGAAATAGTATCATGCGTTGTTAGAAGCCCTACACTTCGTGGTAAACCTTTTCCCTCACATTTGAGCACTCACTCGTGTATGGCCTGTTTGACGCCAATCATTTCCCAGTAGTTTCAACGTTCGACCCAAAACAGTTACGTGCACTAGGTATTATAGCCAAGTATCGATGATCAACTAGTTTACTTTTACAGCGGAGCAGTTACAGGCTGGGTTCTGACCAAAACTGATTGTGTCGACAGGCTGTGTAGAACAAAGTAGCGCTGATCAAACCTCCTAATGCGACAGAGCCAGCTTTCTGACGAATGCCATGTAGCTCTCAATCTAATGCAGGTATCGTGAAAAAATTGCACTGAGCTCGTACCGCATTTCGCCGAAAAAATGTGGCCTAATTTCACCTACATTTTGTTACAGATCAGTTCAAGGTGAAGTGAATATCAGAGAATTTTCGTGTGCTCAAAGTACAAATACACATATGGCAACTGATCTCCAGCTTCACTGGTTATCCTTCTTCATAGTGGAAGGGCTCTGAATTTTTTTCCAATAGTGTACTTCTTTTAAAGACGATAGTCTTTCTTTGGCTACTTAAACCCAGAAATTTTGGTCTGTCTGTATGTCTGTCTGTCTGTCTGTCCGTCTGTCTGTCTGTGACTCGATTCAGCCACCCTGCCAAAGTGAAACAATGCCTGCGCAAATGCCTGCAATATAGTCACAGCTAAATCTACCCGTCTATGTCCCGTGTAATGTTCATACTTGTCAACATTGCTGAAGAAGAACAAGACATTACGCAAATATGAGACAACAAATCAATACAGAAGGGATATTTGCAGTGTTCCTTTATAAAAAATCAAACATGCTTGACTTTTGCGAAATTAAATACTTCATCCACTGCAGAAAAAGAATTCACTCCGCCGTCGACTGCTGTCGCCCGCGCCACTATAGCTTCTGGCGCCATTTTAAGAAATCAGCCGGCAACAGTTACGCAAGGTTCCACTACATAGGTTTCACGTTCTGCTTGCAACGCACGTGGAGTAGGGGAACGCGGTTCTATAAACGTTGAAGTAGGGCGCCTCGATTAACGCTCGTCTTCGCCGTACGGCAGCGTTCGCATCGAGACACCCGGTTTGGAGCAGTGGAACGCGGGAAATTTAAAATGATTTAAGCAAACATTTGGCGTCTTTACCTTGGGAGGAGCGCGACGCAAGAGGAACAACATGAGATGGGAGCGGGAAAGCGAAGGGAGGCATTTACGTCGCAAAAGCCGATAAAGACTATCGTCTTTTGACGGCATTTGCAACGAAAGGAGCAGATACGCTGCCAATTTTTTTCTTGGAAACAGGTGTCTTCCCGTCTACACCCAGAGTATCCTGTCCAGCAGGCGCTGTGGTTTGAGCGTATGGAGCGCCATCAGCAAGGATAGACTCAGCTCACTTGTTCGAGTCGATGGGAGTTTCACGGCCACGCAATACTCGGACATTATTACAGACACTTCGCTGCCCTACGTATTAGGCGGTATATTTAAGCACGGCTGTTACGTTTTGCAGCAGCATCGCAGCCCCGTCCACACAGGGCGGAAAGTCCGTCCGCTCTTGTAACAGCCCGTCGCGCGCCAGCTCCAGTGGCCTCCATGTGGAGCGGACATGGATCCTATAGAAGATATCTGGGGTCCAATGAAACAGTAGCGCTCTAAGCGGTGCTTGGGCAGCAGAACTACCGATGACCTGTGAGTGGGAGGTTCTGGCGGCATGCACTGAGCCTGACTACTTATCAATGCCACGACACGCCCGGCATGCAGCAAACTCCAATTTTGCTAGTTTGTAGCTCGGAATTTGCGTTTGTTGATACATTTTTTTTAAGCTGCAAGTTCAAATTGGGGAACATTATGACGCTGATCGACATGTATCGTGGGGTCCCCCATCAATTTCGCAAGCCCGAGAGGGGTCCCCGGTGCAGTCATGGCTGAGAACCACTGCACTGGGACAAAGCTCTGCAAGAACAGCTTGAACGTATGTTTATTCCGCGCTTGCCACATACGAGTCTGGATCCCGAGCCCACCCTTACTCTTCGAGGGAAAAAGAAAAGTAAACGTCATTAGCTAATACGCGGGTTTTGTGTGGTTCTCGGATAAATAGTTTTTACCCTTTCAGTTATTTTAGCGTGGCGTACAGAAACGAACACTTGTTCAACGCTATATGAAACCACCAGCTGCTGAAAAAAAGACCGCTAAGGGTAGAATAAGGTGGCGTAAGTTACGAAGTTTTGGTTTATTTCTTAGTTATGCGTGAGAAGTCGGGATAAAACACGTAGTTGCATCTTTACCGCTTGACAAAGCTGCATTTCATTTACTCGGACGATAGCACAGAACACCGTACAGAGTACCGAAAATTCTGCGTACTTACTATGACCTAAGCATCAATATGTTTCATAGCTGAGAAAACGGCTTTACAGATCTATACGGATAAAGCAATGCAACTTGTTCGTGACAACGTAGTAATGAAAGTACTACTCCGAGTAAGCACACAATTTTCAATGCAGCATACACACTTGTGATAAAGCAATATATGTCCCAAAAAAATGTAGAAAATGGAAGTGTCCCTTGAAATGTATAGGCAAGTATATTTTATAATCGCCCGTTTGCCGAATCCTGCTTCCCTTAACGCAGGTTTAGGTGTCAACTATGAGTGCAGGGGCTGGCGTCTCTCGATAGAGTTCCGAAAGTAATGCGTCTTCCCCGTTTCCCCATCTCATCAATCTCCTGGGAAGGGAGCTGGATCATGTCGCCACTTTTTCGTGCAGTCTGGCGTTGACAGTACCTGCACCAAATGAAATTACGCACTGTGTAGCGTGCGTTTGAATCAAAATACCTAAATAACTTAATGCTTCAACTTTTTCTCGAAAGTTCAACTTCTCAGATAGAAGTTGTCATGCCCCTACGGCAAAGATAACTTTTTTTTTTCCGGCACCATGGACGTTGTTTCTACTCGCCCATTTATTCCGCCATAGTTACGGGGACACGTCTGTAATGACATTTAGCGATGAAACTTAGTTTATGAGACATTCTGGCGTGTACTAAGTCCTGATGGACAGCAGCTGCAGAGGACACGCATCTCGAGTTAAGTTCTACTAAAGTAACATTTGATCGGGAAAGGACCGAAACTTACTTGGTTCCTTAAAACGTCCGCCGGTATTTTCAACGGCTGCCACAGGGGTTGTGAAAGTGCCAACTACCATGCAAACTGACCCTACTACTCTGATAAAGCTCGGCTGCTTTTGCAATCACCTTTTCTTGACGCAGGCAATACCATATGTCGCTTTCAAACGCCTTCGCAGATAGCGAAAGAATTCCAAAAAAATCTCGGGCCATCTCCACTAACGTGAAACCTTGGGAGGGGCGAATCATGCAATGTATAAGTGTATTCTTGGTGGCTTAGCGTTTTTGCCAATGGAGATGAAACCGTCGGGGGGTAGAGGTATACAGCTTTGATATAAAAGTCTCTTGTCTGACGCACGAAGCTCTCTGGTAGCGAGGCGTAAACGAGTATCCCGGTGTTTTTTTAGTGCGCGTTACGTTCTAGCGCGAGACGTGAACGAGTTTCCCGGTGTTTTAGTGGCGTGACTACATGAGACGACAATTACGACGACGATTACGACAACGACAGGAGAGGCCAACAGTCACAGCCCCGAAAGGGCTTCGGCCATAACAATGATTTCGGAGGAAATCCTTGCGATAGCTTCATTTTTATGATGATGCCAACCGCAAAGATGCGCGATGATTCTGTCAATTCCGAACTGCAGTACGTGCCCGTTCTTTTACTTATTAAAGACGATAGTCTTTCTTGGGCTCCTTAAACCCAGAAATTTTGGTATGTCTGTCTGTCTGTCTGTCTGTCTGTCTGTCTGTCTGTCTGTCTGTCTGTCTGTCTGTCTGTCTGTCTGTCTGTCTGTCTGTCTGTCTGTCTGTCTGTGACTCGATTCAGCCACCCGGCCAAAGTAAAACAATGCCTGCGCAATAGTCTTATATAGTCACAGCTAAATCTACCCGTCCAAGTCCGGTGTAATGTTCATAGTCGTCAACATTGTTGAAGAAGAACAAGACACTACGCAAATATAAGACGACAAATCAGTGCAGAAGTCGATAAAGACTATCGTCTTTTGAAGACATTTGCAACGAAAGGAGCAGATACGCGGCCAATTTTTTGTTTATATTCTTTCCACTTCTCCTACTTTGTTTGTAAAAAGAAAGTGGGAATACTTCTTTCACGCTGCCAGCTGACGTTACCGTTACAATTTCTTGTGACTTTTCTGTGTCTTTTTTTAAATTTGAATAGCCTTTCTTTTTCCCACGTTACCGTGTTTTTAGTTACAGTGCAGGAAAAGGCAGGCCAACACTCACTTATAAGTGGAAGTGACGTTATCAAGTTTCCGGGTACATGTGCTTAACTCTCGCTCCTTGCTTTGCTTTTGTCACATAATTTGTCTTTCACTGGAGGCACCAGCAAAGGGGAGCCTCTTGCGTTCCGAGATGTGGGCAAGCAAACGGATATGACTCAACTCTCTAAATGGCCATGCGAAAGCAACTACCGCTGTACCAAACTATGTACATTCGGAGTAAAACCCTAAGAGGTGATTTATTCTGGTTGTCCGTTTAAGAAGCGGAACCAGCGGTTTCTATTCTTGTCAGACGGCTGTTTTGCTGAAGCGGTTGAAAAATATTCCAATGTGTGCCATATTTGAGCGCGCGTAATTGTGACCAAAGGTCTAAGCGCGGTTTTAATTATTTTATCGCCCTGCACTATTCGTCGTGTCTCATGGTTCAGGTGTAGCTTATTTGCGTAATCCCCACCTTGTCATTTTGGTTTATTTTATTTATTTATTTATTGATTGATTGATTGATTGATTGATTGATTGATTGATTGATTGATTGATTGATTGATTGATTGATTGATTGATTGATTGATTGATTGATTGATTGATTGATTGATTGATTGATTGATTGATTGATTGATTGATTGATTGATTGATTGATCACATACTGCAGACGAGGTATGGTTCATGCAGGAGAGGGAAATAAGCTCCAAAATCCGGTTTACATACACTTCGGTAGAGAATATATTCATATGCAGTAGACTCACGATGATTGACACTCCAATAATTCAAACTTCTGTTTAATTGAAAAAAATTTCAATGTTTTGGTTGGACCGCTGTTTTCATCGCCCTTTAAAGTCGATTAATTCAAACTGTTTCATTCTGTGAATTCGCTTAATTCGCACTTTTTGTTTGTCCATAAAGGGAAGTAACTTCTGCATTTGCCGCTTATCCTTATATCACTAACAGTTACAAATGACACCCGATGACCTGCCCACAGGTGTCAAAGCGGGACTTTGTTTTGATGGAAAAATATGTTTTGAGCTCTGAAGCAAACACAAAGCAGTCCTCTATTCGTGAATTCTTTTTTCAAAGTATTGTGTGCGAATGTTGTATTATTAATTTTAGGTGAATATTTGCTTACAACACAAGTTGGTACGTTGCTTCGAGTGATATTTATGAAACGTCTGTTAATTCATACTTCTGATAATTCAAACAGAATCATGGGGTCCCTTCGAGATTGAATTATCGCGAATCTGCTGTACTTAACTATCACATTCGGCAGACCAAGTATGGTTTTGTGACCTATACTCACGCTACATTCTATCGGTAGAGGGGTGTACTAACGCAAGTCATGATAATGAGAGTGGGACGGGATTATTCTGCTGTGCCCACAGCACTACGATCCCCAATCATCTTTTTTGTCACAAAATGTAATAGCGCGTGTTGACGTTGTCGTGAAGCTTGAACAACTCGTTTTGTCATAAGGAGCCCAAATAGGTTCCGTAATGTAGACACCCCGGAGAGAGCTGAGAAGCAGCGAAGCCCGACTTCGCGCTGCTGTTAGGAAAAAAAAAAATAAAAGAGCATGCTCGTACGTAAGCACCTCATATGCCTGCGTGCGTACGCTGAATAAAATAATAAAGGCTGGCCAAAGTCGTACATCGGCGATGGAAAGCTAGGTTGGCTTCCGGATCTCGAATCAAGAACGAAGAGCGGAGGAGCGGGTGCGAAGAAGGGAGACAAAACGCGACGCTTTTTCATGTTCGACTTTCTCGTCACCGTTATAGCACTTCCTTCTAAATTCATGAGTGTTCAGTATAATCAAATGCGTTAGGATTTCTTTTCATATTTGTATGCCATTCCGCCCATTAAGCACATGTCGTAGGTAGATACGAGCATACAAATGCGTCTAATTGTGAATTGGTCACGAGCGCTCATATGAGCGTGTCTACATAGTACGCAGGCAGTAATTGATGCCCTGACTAACGACTACGGGTTCAGGTTATTTTTTGTTTCCTTCATTGCTTATATAGGTACAACGGTTGTTAACCAATGTATAAGGGTATATATTCATTCATATTGCAACGAACGCTTGCAGTAGGCATATACTTAGAACCGAACATGAATATATTCATGTTCGGTTGTAAGTATATGCCTACTGCAAGTATATGCCGAAGTGTATGCCTAAATGCGTATATTCTTAGTTATAACTAAGAATATACACATTTACGCAAGCACGAAGTGTACAATGTGCCTACCTACGTAAGTA
Source organism: Haemaphysalis longicornis (assembly GCF_048455015.1). Taxonomy (NCBI): domain Eukaryota; kingdom Metazoa; phylum Arthropoda; class Arachnida; order Ixodida; family Ixodidae; genus Haemaphysalis; species Haemaphysalis longicornis. The sequence continues at coordinate 167,263,574 of NW_027526295.1, forward strand.
CATGGGTACATACAAGCGTTCGTTCCTTCTTCCGTCATATCGTACGCATAGGATTAAAAGGCAAGTAAGGTCATATTTATGGCCGCATGAACGCTATTTTCGCGCGTGCATGTAGGGTGTAAACGCACGTAACGAAATAAAAGCTATGCGGACTGGTATTATTCTGTTTTGTAATTACAAACACGAACCAAAGAAGTAAACGTGGCAACGTTTAACATATCTGGGTGCCCATGGGCGTACATATGTGTGCATTTTTAGATGCGAAGCATCTAATGCTCGGGGCTGTGTCTCTCCCTCCCTTGTTGTCGTTGTTATCCGCCGTCCGCCCTCTACTGCGCATGCGCGTCTCTTCAGCCCCGTCAGTGTTTGCCCTGACGTCAGCGCAGTCCACTATAAATAAAATAAATAGTTAAGCGGCCCACGACTCTCTGGCCGCAACGGGAGGTACGTGGCGCTCATCCCACTGCGCTACAAACGGAGGCGGGAGCATGTGCTACGAACGCGCCTTATGTCCTTCACTCATTCAAACTACGTCAAGAAGCTACTGATACAACGAAGGCACGCGAAGCTGAACGTCAACGGAAACCACGAACTGAAAACTTTAAAGGGGGATGTTGAATTTCCCGTGGGGAAGTTGGGGCGGGAAGCGCCACGCGCCTTGCTGCTCAACCAGAGAAGAGGACGAAGAGGGCGGGCAGCGGGGTAGGAGCGTGAGCACGCAATAAAGAAAGGCGAGAACCAGGTGGTGTCCGATCAGGTAACGCGGGTGTCGGTCTCTTCGCTGCCTCTACATTTCTCTACATTTCTGTACATTTCTCTGTCTCTACATGGGGGTTCACACTACGTTCCCATTCGTGCTCCGATAAATGAAACAACATAACGGCAACACAATGGAACCTACACGGAACCCCCATGATGCTTCGCATCCTCCTCATGGTTCCCCACGGGAAGATGGTGTAATTTTTTAAGCGTTGCTGCACACAACGCCCATCATCAGTGTACCGCACTCTAACCTCTTACTAACTTTCCTGGAAGTATAGCTAACTCTGTAGTATTTTCACCGTACTTGTGAACTTGCACATTTTTTCTGAGACCTGGCGCTACAATCTATAACAATTTTCGCAAGCGTCTTGTCCTATTGTCTCACGTGTAAAATGTAAATGCCAAAGCGCAAGCAAGAAAGGTTGAAAGAATGGTTAGCGCGTGAGATCGCGAGCAGGCAACATACGTTATGATTAAGGAGTCCGAAAAGCTGCAATAAATGGGTGTTAATGAGCCTACGAGCGCATGTGGGACAACGATTGATTGATTTGTTTCAATCTCAGGCCAGTATTTGTGATTACTATTTCCTTCGTTATATATAGAGAGACGGCGGCTGTTCGAGCGTATACAAACATCAAGAAAAATTCCCGTGTAGATAAAAAATCGCCGCCTTACCCTTAAATGCTCGGGCTTGGCTAAGCATTCCAGCTCCGACAAGCCACACATTTCTCCTGAAGCAGGTCACCTCCCTATCTGTATACACAGTTTCATGAAACAGGGCCTTTTTTTTGTTACTTTGTTACTTGGGCGCAAGCGCTGAAACTTTGCGCTGCCCCAAAAGTTATTACCTTTCGTGGCACTGGTGATAAAAATACATTACGCATGTTGTTTCCGTTGTCATCAACGGACACGCGTTCCATAGCTCACAACAATTTTCGCTTTATTTTGTCGCTATACCTCACATGGTACTATTAAAAGGCTCCGCCTCGATTCTTTAGCGACGTCCTTTGGCGTTTCCTACTACACGCAAAGCGGCGGCTGAAATATTTGACCTAAATCACCCGGTGTTGTTTTTACCAGGATAGAAGGATTAGAACACCCAAACACAAACCACTTGTTTCCTTTTGGGTCGGCATTCATATGAACGGGCTGCAACTTTGGATGTTTTGTCCGGGTGCAAAAAAACATACTTCGGTGACTAGACAGCAAGTCCCCTCTGCTTATGTAAACTGATTGATTGATTGATTGAGGGGTTTAACGCGCCGACGCAACGCAGGCGATGAGGCGCGCCGTAGTGGAGGGCTCCGGATCAATTTTGACCACCTGGGGATCTTTATCGTGCGCCGAAACCTCGTACACACGGGCGTTTTTGCTTTTCGCCTCCATCAGAAAAGCGGCCGCCGCGGCCGGGAATCGAACCCGCGACCTCGTGCTCAGCAGCGCAACGCCTTAGCCACTGAGCCACCGCGGCGGGTTGCTTATGTAAACTCATTTGTCGGCATAATATGCGTACGCAGTGTAGCACAAATTGGGAAACGCGGAGAGAGAGAGAAAGCGGGGAAGGCACGAAAAAGGGTCTGCCATTGAGCCGTATTGTATGAAGAACAAGAACAATGGGGTCTGGTGCGTCGGGCGTTTTCTATATTGCTGCGCGACATCCCCGCAAGAGAAATAATAAAGGGTGTTTATTTTTCAGGTTGCTTAACTTTTCTTTATTTTATCAAAGTTACAAAGAAGTGAATTGCGTAAATGCCGACGCTCAAAACGCCTATAAGGTTTGTATGAACTTCGGTTCTGTGATACTCCGTCAGATCAAAACGGAAAATTAAGTAAAGCGCCATTACATTGCTTGACGTTTTGTTACTGCACTTAAAAGATAGACGTCAGATGCAATACGGATAAGGTTTTGCGCTAACAAAGCATTAAGTGTTTAATAAATATTCAAAGCAAAAAATAATTAGTTTTCGCTGTCTCCCGCTTTAAAGCGGGAGATAGAGAGAAATAGTGTCAACTTTCCCAGCTTTCTTTCGCGTTTTTGTTTGTTTGTCTGTTTGTTTGTTTCTTGTTTATTCATTCCGATTGTGCCACACCACAAATGTCTTCCCATTTAGCCGAAGGTCGGCACGCGGCCGCTTTCCCGGCACATTTATACGCCGCGAAAGCATGACCGTGTATCTCAGTGCCATATAGCGCAGCATAAATTATCGGTGCTATCTCATTCCATGATAACACATTCCTTTACTGCATTGAGCGTCGATATATCGAGAGTAGCGCAGCTGGTCTGCCAGTGGAGCATTCCTCAGCAAACGACCCAGGGCTATATGCCTCGGTAGCATGTAGATGGAGTGGCCACAGCGCCCCTCCGGATAATGCGCAGACAATTCGAGTTCTTGCGATTGTGCTGCAAGAACAAAGGTCCGTCGGAAATCAATACCAGTGCTCGGCAAATTGCCGTAACTTAGGGCTTCTGGCACTGTTAGCAGAAGCGCAGTTGGCTCTGTTCATTGCTTTTCCGCTGGGTCAAGTCCTCATTACCAATCGCTTTGCTTCGTCTGACCAACCGAGCTGGAATGCTTGTTCTTCTTTGGCCTTCGGCCGCACAATGGTAATGGGTAATGAAGAAGTAGAGGGCCTTAGGGAAACTAGATTGCCCCCTATCTCTGCTCCGTTGCCTCAACAAATTACCCAATCGTTCCTGGTTCAATGTTGAAAGAGGCCATCTATGTCAGGTACTTAAGCTTCGCTCGGAGCCGGCCCGAGACGAAAGGAAACAGCGGCGGCCGCTGGAATTACCTGCAAACGAAACTCCCCCGGGATTTGGTATCACCGCAGAGTGCGTGTGCATTTTATTGGGCACATGCATTGCTTGTGTTCGCGCGTGAGGGTGGGTATGTATATCCAAACACAAACGTGTGCGTTTTTCTGCCTGTGGCTAGATGGGCGTGCCTGTTTATGAGAGTTTGTCTCTGTGTTCGTGAGTGCGTGCGCCTGTGCGGGCGGGATTATGTTTGTGTGTCTGCGTGCTTGGTAGGAAGGGGGGGGGGAGGGTTGTTGAACAAGGGTGTCAAAGAACCGCTTTAATGAATCTACAGAGCGCATTTTTTATCTTATAATACGCAGGATATACAGCACGTCAGAATAGCGTGACATGATAAATGCACCTCATATTAAGTACGCAGAAAATATAGCGTTTGAGGATAGGCTCACAGGATAAATAGAACTCATCTTACAAGTTTTCTTTAGCTATGAAGATGTACAACAGCCGGCTTTGTTTTCTATGCATTCGGACCCACATACCTGTTTTAAGAATGCGGCACCGTTTTTGTACATGAGCACGCACAGGCAGTAAAATCCTTTCTGCACGGATTAACAAGAATGTACAAAACGCGCGCATGCGTGCGGAACTGCCGCTTTCTTTGTTAATTTCCCTTTCTTTGCCTTACAAACAAATCAAACGGTCCGGAAAAGCTTAACGGCTTTTGTTAAAACACGAATGTAAGAAGAACCTCAACCACCACGTATTGCGCTTTCTATAGATACTCTGAAAAGACGGATGAGAAGAGGCCTTGTTCCTAAGAATTAAACTAAAAAAGTAACCACGCATTAGCAAGATTTAAACATTGAAGCTGATAAGGTTTGAGCCCATTACATACTGAGGGAATAAGCCTGAACCTCGCGGCACGCTCGTAATTTTTGATTAAAGGCCCGAAAGAGCGAGGAATTGCGCTTTTGATGACTCGAGAAAGGAATGTTCTTGTCCATAGCAACGAATAAATTCCTCCGCACTTTTCTTGAATTTATTGTAATGCGGGCGAAAGTTTCAATTCGCAGACGGAATGTCCGTAATGAATGTCCGAATAAAAGTTTTCTTTGTGCCATTTGGGTCTACTTGGGAGTAGATCCAACGGTAAAGATTGGGCTCTAAAACAAGATTATTTCCACGCTGGTTTCACTTTAACAATGCATAAATCTGGCGATGTGTCAGACTCGAAGAATTTGGGAGTAAACAGACACAGACACTTAAAACTTTTGTAAACTTTAAAATGCTTAAGTACAGGGTGCTGTAATATTTTTCGGGTAGTTGTATTCCCGTTGTTTTTTGTACGACACGAAAAAAACGCGGGGGGAAGGGGGGGGGGGGCGAAAGTGCGAGTTTCTTTTGCTTCAACCATAATGCTGTGCTGTTTTCTTTGCACGAAGACGGTAGTAACATCACGTTGTCTACTTTTTTACAAATGTTCCGGGCCAAAGACAATGCTATAAATCAATGTCCACTGGTTCAAATGCTAATGTGTCCTACATGCCCTAGTCTGTGCATTCGTAACCGCTGTGACCCAATCTATCCCGTGGCTCCATAGATCTAGCTGGAGTCACGCTACACCTAAGTGGGAATGTGAGCTAATTTTTTTTATTGAGTTGGGCTAGGTGGCGTGAGGGAAATAAGGGCGTGTATATGTCGTTATATTTCTTCACGGAAATATTTTTAAACGTATATTATCGTTGATGCCTCAGTTGTGTGCAAAAAATAAGCTTTTATGCTCGGGACCTAGAATAAAATGATTTAAAATGAATAATGCTATTTTAGAAATACATTTAATCCACAAGAACGCTTATTATTAAAGTTTTACAGATAAGCTCATCTGTTTTTTGTCGTGATATCCCAAGAAAGGTTCAGAATCGTGCCTCGAAAATGATCTGCAATGGTGGTCATATCATATGCAAATTGTTTTTCGTAGAAAATATAACTTATGCAGAGCAGGATACACCGTCAGGAAAGTTTCCTGTCGAGCCATCCTGTGCCCCACAGTATTTCATCACCATCTTGTTTGCATCAAATAATTTAATATACCACCTTTTTACGCGATGCAATTTTCCTGAGACGCACGAATAAAACGCCGCGCCGGCAGCAGTGTTTCACGTCTTGCAGCCGAAACACATTTGGCTCAATAGGTTTCTAGCTCGAAACTATTCGTGCAAAGGCAACTTCCCACAGACTAGCAAAATTGGCCACAACCTCACATGGACTGCACGAATTTAATATGCATACAACCAGAACCTCCATCATTACCGAATTCACAAGAAAAAAATTTACGACGCTGTTGCAGGCGGGTGGCTGGACCTATTTTTGGCAACACGTGCATATCAGTTCCGCTATCAGACAAATGAGCCTACGGCAAAAAACGGGCGCAAAACGGGGTCAATGGCTTGATATGCTGCAACGTTGGGATGCGCTCCGTCTACAGCCATTAGTACTACCATGCGTCCACCCATTGCCTAGGTTAGACACTCAAACCATGAAATAGCGTGCTGCATCTTATGGTGTCTATGCTGGAGTGCATTTGCAGATGGGCATAATCACGTGCGTACATCTTTAGCGTCATAAGTTGGAGTGCATCGGCCCGCTTCGCCGTGTCGCAAGCTGGCCCCGCCTATTCTATAAGGCAGATAGACGCGTGTGCTGCGGAAAGCATGTTGCCTCACCGACACAAATTAGCTACTACAGGGAGCACATGCGCTCCTAAAGTCACTGGAAAACCAGACAGCGAGGTATGTTCCCCTAATTCTCCTCGCTGTTGGACATATAAACATTCAATCAATTAGGCCCACTAGCTAAAGGCCAGGAAAGGTGACATATCGGAGTAAACAGCCTCACTGCATCTCTGTCGACCCGTATTGGGATTGCGGCACCATCAGTGTCGGCGTTGAAGTGGATAAGGGTCGTTGGCATACCGTCTTTGAAGCGGTGTATGTGTGCATGCGTCTTAGATGTGAACAGCGATGAGACAGGGCGAGACCGACAAGGGCGATACCGGGCGATACCGATACACTGTACTCTCGATTTGCAGACGATATTAAAAGACCGTGGCGCCTGTGACAACGGTTAAATTACAGTGCACTAGGTTAAATTATTGTTACTCTAATTTGTAAATGTGAATTTGTCTCGCAAGGTTTTGAATGAAATGTCTTTGCTTGCGTTAGTGTAGAGCTATTGATCAGTTAGAGGCCACTATTAACAGGTACTACACGATTCCGCCGGGTGGCAAGTGCATACATTCGCATTTGTGCAACCGCCCCTTTCGGCAATGCCTGGGTAGGTGTGACGCCTGAGGAAGGAATAATAAACCTGTAACGGATGAAAAACCTTTTAGACGAAGTTTCACTCATCATAAATCTTTGCTTATCAATACAATAAAGTTATCTCGATCGCTGAATATGAAATTAGCCGATTAGATTTACCCGCAAAACATTGCGGTGTGTCGTATGCTGCCGACAGATGGCAGTCAATTGTTTACTCCCCGCATCCCTGGGGCCAGCTCAGGGGTCACTTTTTGATATGCAGGCCGTATGGGGAGTTTTGTGGCTTCACATATTGGCTGGATTCATGTCTCAGCAGACAGACCTAGTAGAACTCTATCAGTAGCTGACCAGTGTTGCAGCCTCCGACGCCGTTGCTTCAGCTTTGTTGGGCCTCTTCAATGAATTTGTAAATGAATGTGGGGGCTCGTCGCCTGCCCGACAGCTCCCCTCTCCTGCAGCTGTACTAGGGAAACTGAGCTTCTATTCGTAAACCCCTGACCTTATTATTTCCTGAAGTACGTACACCGTACTGTTATGAGATTTCCGCACTTCATACAACGTAACTTGAAACACAGGCAACGTTGTCTGCACAAATATGCAAAGGGCAAGCTACAGTAACCGCAAAGCACGGCGAATGTTCCACATTGCAACAAAAGTTGACAGTTATAACATGCGGGAAAAAAGTTACAGTAAGCACTGACACAGCCAATGTTCGACACCGTAGCAAAAGTTGAGAGTTTGAACAAAAACAAAGAACGGTGCGTATTTTGCTTTGTCTCTAACAAAATATGGGAGCAGATGCCACCTACAAAATACGAAAGTTATGATTTGCAAGTCCGCACTCACAGAACTGAAAAAAAGTGTAAAAACAACGGTAAGCGTGGGTGCGTTGATTTCTGAAACTTCTCAATTCGCTCCTTTTTTGCCATCTTGAAGCTGCACCGGACTACAGCATAGGATTCCTTTTTTTGTGTTTTTACTTGTACAAGTTTCTGAAAAAGCAGAATCGCCACGTTTGCTTGTTTGCTTGCAAACCACGTCGAGAGCCAAAACCGTGCTCCTCGCATGTCGTTCCGTTTCTTGTACGGCCCGATCGTCCCGACCTAGACGTTGTCTAGCGCCTGCTGAGGCTTCATGGCTCGTAGCTACCGCATAGTTTATGCCTGGATCCTTCGCTTCGGCTTTCATACCAACCCTTGTGTCTCTCATCCATATGCCAGAGAAGCGTCGACCATGTGCGGCTGTTGCGCACCGATCAGCCATACCCCTGTTCAAACTGCCGCACTGACCTCCTTATTTTCTTCTCCGACGATCCGATTCTTTTCTGTGTGGGCTTTCACAGATGGGTATAGAAGAGAAGAGACCAGGGTTTTTCTATGGAAGTTCTCCAAGGATGAAGATATGTTCAAGCAAGGCTCGGAAAGGCAAAATCTGTGTGAAGTATGCGAGATGTTAGTGAATCACTAATAAACGCATCCGACGTTAAGCACTGAGGTCAATTGTAAAGCTTTCAGCTATCCCACAGCGAAGCTGTTGGTCTCTTTAGGTGGTCGGCATTATTGGAGGCGGCGTTCTCACAGAAAAGTCGTTCCGATCAATGCCAAGGTTGTCGGAAGTGCGGAGCAGTGATTCGCCATAATGGGCTGTAGCGCCTTGATCAGCTCACTGCTACCACCCAATGCAATTCAAATTTCCCGCCGCAGTGTTCGCGTGCCCACTGCCTGAAACTGCTCCAGCGGGAGTTCTGTTCTTTTAAGTGCACAGCACTTTCGCGCTCGCCTTGTCGTCCTAGCTCGCTCGACCCACCGAAGTATGTAGAGCACCAAGACGACGTCCCGGGGTAACGCTGTTGTTCGCCAACCCCAGAGGCTTCGAAAGCCAAGCGGTTTATGTAGGCACTAGCGTTCGAAACTCGTGAAACGCTGGCGCTTGTCATACATCTTTCCGTTGTTTAGCGCAAAGAAAACTATAGGTACATTTGAGGAAAAATATACCTGATTAACCGGAAGCGCCCGCGTTCCTTTAGCTAAGGACGCTCGTCGGGTTGGTTTTTACGATAGTGAACGCAAAATTTGGCAGTGCAACGCCGTCACGTGCGGGAAGAAAAGCACAAAGAGAACAGAATTCCCGCTGGCGCAGTTTCAGGCACGGGGCGCGCCAGCACTGCGAAGGCGGACAATTTGAATTTCATGGGGTGGTAACAGTGAGCGGAGAACGGCGTTACAGCCCGTTATGGCGAATCACGGCTCTGCACTTCCGACAGCTTTCACATTGAGTGGAACGGATTTAATTTTTTTGTGCTTGCTTTTCTTCCCGCACGTGCCGGTGTTGCACTGCTACTTTTTTCGCTTACTATCGTAAAAATCAACCCAACGAGCGTAAAAATCAACCCAACGCATCACCCACACCTTCAGCAAAATGGGCTCGGCCCATTATGTTGTATGGAAGCGACTACGACAACTGCAAGATGCGTCCCTGCCGAGCTGTTCGGCTGCCGATGCGGTGAGAAGCCGCGATGCGTGTAGGCGGCGCCAACCCGTCGTCCAAAAAACACCGCGGCGCGCCCAGCCACACACAGCAGCAGCACCAGCCGAAAAGCCGGCGTGAGAAGCAGATACAGCTTCGCTTTGAAACAGAGACGCGCGTGCTTTTCTTTTCTTTGTGTTCGATCTTTCTGATGCACTCAGTGTGGAACGAATAACAGACATGAGTAAATGGAGCTTTCAATAGCTCCCCGGCACCACACGAAGTATAACCGGTTATACCCAATTGCAACAGTACAAAAATAGGGCCAACCGGCAAAGAGAATTTTGTCCACACGAAGGTGGAGAGAAATTAACGGGAAAGACTTTCTTGCGACCCACCGCCAGGGGGACGAGCCCGGGGGGACCCCTCCTGTCCCCCCTAGGAAAAAGCCGGATAGGGTGGGTTGCTGGGAACGGGAACTTGGACATCGGGATGGGTTATGGGAAGAAGGGTGGGAATGGGGGGAGCAATCTTGCTCCGATCCATTTGTCTGACTTTCTTTCAAGACTGATTGCTCAGCGAAGGCATCAGACACTGCCAATTGCCTAATATGCGGTCCCTGCCACGGGTAACCGCTCACCCATAGGGTCCCTATAACTGGGCCCCAACTGTCGGAGACAGGAAGTACCCTATTTAGTGGCGACGGGCCCCCCGACCCCCAGCTCTGCGGCCGATGCGTACTAACGTCCTCGATCAACTGTCCCGCACAAGGTACTCATGAATCACCAGTGAAGCTTTCCACTATACACGGGTACTTGCAACACCTGCTTTTCACGGTCTCCGGACACCGGAAGTTTGTATGCGAACGTGAACTGAAACCCATGCTGGCAAGCCAACACACGTTCGCAAGGGTCCCACTGGGTCTGCGAGCCCTTTTCTTATGTCCTCATCTGTGCCTACTCTTTCGCTCAATGGAACAAGAGTCTTTTGGCATTGCCGTGGTGTAGCGGCTCTGCAGCGGAGATCGGTCCGGGCCTACTAGCCGTTACTAAGCCAGGAGAGTTTCCCCGGTCGGTGTACTAACCGCACCTTTCCTCGTTTTCCCCGTGCGGAACACCCAGTAGCTCGTGGTAGCACGTCCCGTGGCAGCCAGAGAAGATCAATCTATAGGCCCCTCACAGCAAGGTTACAGGGGGGCGCGACCACCCCCGGCCTCATACGGATTGTACAACATCTGGCCCCATGACATTTGGGTACAGGGGTATGTCACTCCCCCCGACTTATAGCGATCAGGTCGCTGGCCCCGCCAAAGCTTGCGGTTACAAGGGTCGCCAGTCCCCCGGCCTGCAACGGTTTCCCGAATTTACTCGGTATTCCCAGTGCAACGACTGTACGCTTGCAGCACTTGCTACTTTCGCAATTTGACTCCCCGGCCTCCTCCCACGCTGGATTACAGGGGTTCGCCATTTTCCCCCAGCCAAAGAAAGTCATAGTTGATCGATCTCGAACCGCTTTCCTGCTTCAATCGCATCACCAAGTGCCCGGTTGACACCCGACCGCCCGACCTCCGCGTAGGACCTGATTCCAGTTGTACCAGGAACCTCCGCAGTGGCGGCCGTTTTGCACGCTCCCTGGGCAGGGATTGTGCGGCCCCCCCAATTCCTCGAGGAGGTCTCGTGGAATTACCGTACTTCCACCCTCTGGCCCCTATGACATTAGGTTACAAAGGTTTGTCACAACCCCCGGCCTGCAGACCAGTTCGCAAGTTCAACAGAACGAGCCCCAAGCTATGGTTACAGGGGTGTGCACGCACCCGGCTCGGTAGTGGTCTACCCATTGCTTCAGCAATGGTACGCCAACACTACGTGCGAACTGTACCGTTTGAGCGCAGTGATTACGTTGCAACATTGACCCGCTGGCTTCCTCTCACGCTGGATTACAGGGGCGCGTTACCACCCCCAGCCTTTGGCCTCCTCCCACACTGGATTACAGGGGCTCGCTACTTCCCCTAGCCAAGAGAGTCATAGTTGCTCCACAAATACCATCTTTCGGGATACAAGGGATCCTCTGAGGAACTCCCTGTGGCTCTGCACACTCTCCCCCAAGACTGAAGGTTACAAGGGCTCATCAAGTTCCCTCGGTCAGCAGACCAGTTCGCATTAAAGGCCTCTTCCATGCTCCGGTTACAGAGGTTCGCTACACCCCCGGCCTCATTGTGTGTACCCATGCTTCAGCATGGCACGCTAAAACGAACTGTACCGCATGTACCCCTATGACTTGGGTTACAAGGGCTCGTCACCTCCCTCGGCGAGCAGATCGGTTCGTGTTTATAGGCCCCTTCCTAGCTGCGGTTACAGGGGCTCGCCACTCCCCCGGCCTCATAGCAGCGCTCACATTGCTTCAGCAACCGTGCGCCACTACAACACAAACTGTACCGCTTGGTGCACTTGCACTTCGCAACATTGACTCCCCGGCCTCCACCACACTGAATTACAGGGGCTCGTTACCACCCCCGGCCAAAGAGAATCATAGTTGATCCACAGAAATTTGCGACCGCAAATTTTGTTCGAATTACCATTCCAAGCACCAACCTCGGTAGTCACCCAGGCTGTCCGGGCCTGCGTCCGCATCACGCATCGGTGTTCTTGGAAGACACTTGCCCTCAGAGTGCCTGGGAGTTGCTTAAGCTCCCATGGGCGTTGAATACCCAATACAGTGGGCCTGGCACACCACTGACTCCTGCCATTGCGACGGACCAAAGCAGGACAGCCGAAACCGACCGACACAGCCCAGTCCGCCGGCAGGGGGGGCCACGAGCAGGCCGGCAGTAAGATTCCCCCCCCCCCCCCCCCCGCGAATAACAGACAATGGGAATTGAGTTTGCTTTGGGGGTTAGCTGTTTTGTGGACGCTTTTTGCGGACTACAGCCCGGTCCACATTTTTTCGAAGCCAGCCGAGTGCGCGCACCGCTATGGGTGGGCCACGAAAAGTAAGAACTCAAGAGGAACGGCCTAAATACCATGAGCGGCCAAAGACAAAGACACGGCGATACGACTAGCAGCGGCGTGCCGGCAAAATTGACGAATTTCTTTCCAAGGAGGCTCGGCGTAATCAGCAAGCCAAAGTACTTGAAGGTTCATGCTCAAGAAGCACAGCTCACGAAACAGACTCGACAGGTGATTGCAACGGAAATAATCATGGTCCACTACAGTGACCACAACAAAAATAATGCAACAGCTAATTAATAATATCTTTTCAAAGTTTTTCACAACTCGTGCGACGTTTCTCGGATGTTTGAAGGTGGCCGAACCGGTCATTTCTTGCGTGTAAACTATAGATATACAGATGCATAAAAAAGGAATAATATACTTTATCAAATTGTACTATAAGTGAGACTAAGAGGATCAAACGTGTTTTCATATATTTAAATGTTTTATACCTGTAAAGTTACCTCATTTGTCCTGGAACTAAAAATTTGCTATACAAATTTCTATATCTGGTGGCACGATAGGTAAAATCAGCCCTTAACGTAATTACGAAGACCCTGGGTTTAGCGTGTTTTAACACATCTCTAACATTTTTATATTCATAACGTTTTTGAATTGATTTCGAATATAGATTAATTGCTCGAACTCAATTCTTTAGCAAATTTCTCAATTTTTAGAAATTATATGCTGTTTTTTTTATGTGCAGCGCTGAAGTTCGTTTAGCATAGGTTTATTGGCGGCGAGCGCGACCACGGGCGGCGCTGCGAAGCGCTCCTCCGTGACGTCGGCTCAGGGATTCTCGCATTTGTCGTCTGGTTTCCTCGGGCTCGCCCTCTCAGCTGTTTCTTCGCGCTCGGTTGGCGTCTGACGCTTGTGCGCAACAAGGTTTTGCATGTGCGTAACATTTTATCACAATAAAAGGCTTAAAATCGCAAAATCTAACTAGCTCAAGGTGTGATGTTAAGAGTACTTTTGGATAGCGCTACGGAAGAAACATTTCCGGCGTCGCCCCATTCCTTGCGAAGCCGGTCCTGTGCAGAGAGAGAAGAGGGAGAGCTAGGCGCCAGCTTCTGAATTAAGCAATATTTTGAATACGGGGAACAGCAAGCTGCTAGAAACCTACAACAGCGAAAATACAAGACCGCAACAAATTCCAGGTCTTCGGGGCTGTTGGCTTTGGCAGAAGGCATTATGAGATCAGGTAATCATGTAAGGTAAAACAGTTTTTTGTAACCTTTCCGAACGCTCGAAATTATTTTATCACATCACTTTAAGTTCTCATTGCATGAAAGTATTCCGACATGCACTATGGGCTGCAAAAACTGTAGGTTGAGATCGAAATAACCCACTGCGCATATATGCGCGTGCTGGTTTTATACCAGGCGTCTAACCAGTATAGAGATTTATTGAGCTACACGAGTCACATCTACGGTAAAGATACAGTAACACTTAATTTGTTCAGACCTGGAGGGATATTTCGGTAGATTTCGCACAGCCATATCTTCCCAATATTCAGATATGCGTTATAGGAAAACTGCACTCAAAAGGATAAGGAGGTAGAAGGGAAAACTTTATTTAACCGTGAAATCGAGCTGATTAGAGAGCCGGGTCCTCATTCCAGGACAAGAGAGTAAAAGTAATTTTCTTCAATTCATAGAACGCCATCCCGAGTAAACCAGAATTTGTTCCTTACGCCTGGAAGGGCAGAAAAACAATCAAGAACTGCTTTGCAATATTCATCGGTTTCTATTCATGTAATATATGCACTTATACTATTTATTGCGTTCGTTAGCGAGTATATCAGGCCTTAAACAACGTAATCTTGTCATAATTGTTCGGATTGAAAGTATGATAACGATGGCTACGATAGGGGCACAAAAGCCGCCTTCAGGTACTCTGGACAAAGTTGTCTGGGGGCGATCGCTGTGGGGAAGCACAAACCTCCTCATTGTGTCTGCATGTGAATAAAAGAACCCAAGCTGCGGATATGCACCTTCTTGCACGCAGCCGTAACGAAAGCGAATTTTTGAGGAAGGGGATGTATGCCATACAGCCTCAAGAAAATATCCACACCATCTTTGTGAGCCTCCCAAACATCCCCAAACCTACTAATAAGGCGTTTGTGACGGTGCATAAAAATTAATGCGTTGCTCACAGAAAAAAAAAAGTCATTTGATACAAGTCAACAACAACCAAAGAAATAAAAGACAGCGCTTTATTTCCTGCTGTGCGATGGGCGTGTATACGGGCCCGCTGCTTGGTACGTAGCATTAGACTGCCGAGTCTTCATAACAGCATCTCAAAAATACTGTAGGGAAGCCTCCGCATTTTGAATACATATCGAGGAGCTCCGAGCGCTGAACCTCGCGAATAAGCTCGAAAGGACGAATTACACCCTATCTTCTAGCCGATACTCCGAAGAAAGTTATTCTGTCTGTCTCTTTTCGTGTGTTGCAAACCTGGGGTGGTTGGGGGGGGGGGGATGCAGCTTGAATTTATTCAGATGTGTCAGAAGCTGGCAAAAGTAAAAGTAACTGAATTACTAGAAATACACTTTTTAACGCAACAAAATCCTCAAAGCGGGCGATTTATAGCGTAGGCACTGCTGCCCCCTCACAAGCGGAGTGTAGCCGACAACAGCGGCGCGATTCCCTAAGCCGACGTCAGAGCCAGGAGGCGCCATTCAAACAACTCACCGCCAATAGTCCGAACAGTTACAGGTTTAAGTAACGGCGCCTTTTCACAACCGTGTGCTTCCACTGCCCGTAAAGTCGTGAGAAGCGACACATACCAGATGCCAGTAAAAGGAATCCTTGGTTCCCGCGTAAATACTTTACTATTGAAACTATACACAACTGCCTAGTGCGCAAGCAGCTGTACAAGACTAATTCTCTCCACCCTCCCCAGCTTTAAGAAGAGGAAAATAGGAATGGAGGGAGGGGTATGGGACCTTGGGCGATCGCTCAACAATAAAGCGCGTCTATGCTTTCATAACTTCGACGCCGGCTTTGGAGTTTCGCTATTCGCCTATTAGAGTTTCCCTTAGCGTTTTACAGTACCTCCGCCCATCTGTGTGAATGAGATATCTTTTTCTGGGATGGTGATCGGAACGATTCTGCGACGAAGTTTAATGCATTGTTCAGCGTGTGTAGTCAATGCATGCAACGACCTGCTTAGTGAGGCTGACTCTCGCTCGTTCCAGCGTGCTCGCTCCATTCAGCGCCTGTGTTTCAATAGATCGGGGAACAGGAGAGGGCGTTGGCGGGACTTTGGGATGTTCCCTTGGGATTTATGGATGGCACCCCCACGTCCCCTGCCCAAGGTCGCTGCTTGGCACTTGCTGCTACATCGTCTGAAATGCGAAGTGGCCATTACTACATCCACCCTCGCTGTAATGTCATGATATGCACCACACCAGGCCGCCGCGGCCCATACGGATGGATTGACAGCAGATCAACTAACGTTCAAAAGATTTGCGCTAGGCTGCGAGAGTTTCTTGAACTTGAATGCCGAGAGTAGCGGCTTTATTACCATTTCCTTCCACAGATCGCCCTACTAGCTCGGAGGCATGGGTCACGACCTCTAAGGAGCTTGAAGAGCTCTATTCGACCACATTAAGAAATTACATAAAGACGCCAGGACTAGACAAGTTCCTCTAACCTCACCAAGAAGCGTAGCAGTACTTCGGATAAAGGCTCCAAAATGAACCCCCTCTCTCTCTCTCTCTCTCTCTCTCTCTCTCTCTCTCTCTCTCTCTCTCTCTCTCTCTCTCTCTCTCTCTCTCTCTCTCTCTCTCTCTCTCTCTCTCTCTCTCTCTCTCTGCTAACTATCCAGCACTATCGCAGGGAATTCAATTGCTTATAAGTAAGCAATGACGTTGGCAATTTATGTCATCTTCCTCTCGGGCTTTTCTTCGTTCGTTAATACTAGGCGAACTAGAAAAAAATATTTTTTTTTCTTTCTTAAGCGCTATATGATGATGATGATTCTAGAGTTTAACTTGCTGGCGCAACGCAGGCGAAGAGGCGCGCCGTAGTGCAGGGCTCCGGATTAATTTTGACCACCTGGAGATCTTTAACGTGCGCCGAAATCTCGTACACACGGGCGTTTTTGCTTTTCACCTCCTTCATAAAAGCGCCCGCCGCGGCCGGTGATCGAACCCGCGACCTCGTGCTCAGCAGCGCATCGCCTTGGCCACTGAACCACCGTTGCGGGTATTAAGCGCTATATGCTGCTTACATCATGCCTATAAAAGGGTTATACTGTTTATACTGTTCTACTGCTTATGCTGTTTTGCACGGGAATCGCGCATACACTCTCAGAAAATTCCATGGTGTCATTGGGGTATCGCCCAGTCGGTAAGTCAGTATGTGGTCGTGGGGTTCAGTGATAGAAAAGAATAACTATGTGCCCAAGAAAAGATGCCTCCAGCATGAAAATGTCATCAGTTATGTTGGTCCCTTTCCAGCGACACGGGCCCTGCATCCACAGCTTTCTCACTCAAAATTACGACTTCTCAGGAGCCCAGGAAAACCACTTTAGGAAAGTTATATTTGGCAGAAAGCAAGAAGTCGGCCTGGAAATGAAAACTGTAAAACAACTTTCCAGGATTCTGTATATTTTTTGTGTAATTTGCTGTCGAAACTTACTCCCCGTGCATTTTTATGGCATAGGTTCTATGGCTCTCAAGCTTAGTGGCGCAATGTACTAGACTTGAAACTGGGCACAAAGCAACCTTTCACCCCCATTGTTAGCTTCGCAAAAAAAAATATTTTACATTCTGCTAAATAACCACAGAGTAATCACTATTGAAACAACTGCCATGAGCCGGAAAGCTGCACCTGTTTTTTATTGCTATTGTTGATGACGACGACGATGATGGTAATGATTATGATGATGATTAGACGTTCATGATTTTCTGTGTTCCTGGTCCTACTGTGCAGCTTGCTACGGCAATCGAATTCTCTACGTTACCCTGCTCGTCCTGTTGATTTTCGTTTCATTGACATTTTGGCGCATAGTCACAGGCGCAAGCGCGAATGACGCGAAAGCAAAATTGAACGGGCATCATCGATGCGTAGATGCTGCACTCAACGACCTAAGCAACAAGGAAAGCCGGGCGAGTTGGTAAAGGAGCGCGATAAAACAAAGCGCGAAAGAAACGACGAAAACAGAGAGGAAACAGGAGCGCGGGGTGCTGTTGTATTAGTTCGTCTCTGTTTTCGTCGTTTCTTTCGCACTTTATTTCATCATTCACGCCATAAAGAGAGACATCGACATACCGTCGACACTGCCTGGAGAAAGCCCACTACGCGTGCGCGTAATCACGCATGTTTCCCGCTTGATACCGGCATAACGGTCTTACCTGTCGATTGGCCGATACTCCCGGGATACTACTGATTTTGGAGAAAATATATACATATCGGTACACATATATCTGCCAATGGAAAAAAAAGCTGCCCTATTTTCTTCTAAGACCCGAAGGAAGGTCTGCGTGAATACGATCCATTATATTTTTAGTGATATGTCAAGTAGGACACGACGCCGAACGTCGATTCGCAATTCGTTCTTGTGCTGCGTTGCATTGCGAAAACATAGCTTTATGTGGCCCTAATCGCATCCTATTCCAAATCATCCGGGAAAATAGAAACGGTGCGTACATATCGTCGGAATTTCTTTGTATAAAGAAATTGCTTTTTTCGCGTTCAAAAGTCAACAGAAGAGACCATAGTACAATTCCTGGGCGTCTCCTTCACTATTGCTTCAGCCTTTGAAGACGTATTCCATTCGTTCCAACACGATGACTTCTCGCGCCTGTCTGTCATATTGACGTATCGATTGTTGCGCAGCAGGGCCGAAACGAGTTTTGTTATGAGCGCGGGAGCGCACAATAACTAAGGCGTGAAGGGAAATCTAGGAGGCAAACTTAAACAAAACCTCCCAGAATGGAGACAAAAGGTGCGCTTGCTGCCGTGTTTCCCTATTGCTTTCCAGTTCGTGTCGAGCTCGGTACCTAGCATTCTTGCGCCTTCCGGATCAGCGCAGTACCAGTCGGATCCGCTGTCGTTTGTGTTCGCTTGTTTGCGCGGACAAAAAGGACGCATAGTTTCCGCCGAGGATAAACAACACCGAGTCTTACAGAGCAGATGGCAGTACAAAGCCCTTGTTCCGTGTGGAAGGGATTTGGTGCCGGGTCGATGTTTATGCTCAGAAACTGTGTAGCGGCAGGATTGCCGTAGCATAGGGTAGGGACAGAAAGAAAAAAAAATAAGCTGCACGCTTCCCAGCGTTAGTCGCTTGGCAGGCCTTTATTCTGAGTCGTGGGTATTTACTTCGGTGAGCGCGTTGTTACGTCTCAAGTTGCGATTGCGCAGAAGTTACGTGCAGGTGAACAAAGGCCGTACGACGTTTGCTTCAGTGGAATATGGCTCCGAATACTCGCGCACGATGGAGCGGAGCGAGATCTAATGACGATGATAATAAATGTTTATTCGTCGAACTTGAGGAAAGTCTCAGCGCACCTGCCCGCTGAAAAATAGTCACGCTAAATAATACAAACGATGTATAAAAAGCAGTGGTATGCACATGTGATTGTAATTCACTCGCATAATAGACAAGAACTGCAATATTAGATTTCCTTTGCCACGCAAAGTACTTCTCTCCGATGGACTTGAAAACGGGGTACTGGATAATTGAAGGGGGTGAAAGAGACGTGCGAAGGCTACCGCTTTAAGGTCGGACAGACTGTGCGCGTTTAAGGTGATGCCGTTTGGGCTGTGCACTGCGCCAGCAACGTTTCAAAGAGTTATGGACACTGTGATAGCTGACCTGAAGTGGCACACCTGCCTCGTATAACTCGGCAACGCTGCTGTATTCGCCCGAAGCTTCAACAAGTACGTCGTAAGGTTGCAGTGGGTACTCGAAGCAGTCCGAACATCGGGACTAATATTGAAGCCTGAAAAGTGCCGCTTCAGGTACGAGGAACTGTTTTGAGCCACGTCTTCGGCGCCGAAGAAGTCCTGCCCGCCCTCGCAAAAACGTCAGCCGTAGCCAACTTTCCAACGGGGAAGGACAAGAAAGGCATGCGAAGATTCCTCGGACTTTGCACCTACTACCGGGGCTTCATCGGAAACTTTGCGAAAATCGCCGATCCTCTCACGCGCCTAACTAAAGACAGTGTTCGGTACTCCTGGGACAGCAGAACGTTTTTTTGCGATCCTCAAAATTGTCTGCAGTGCGCCTGTTCTTGGACATTTCGACGAGTACGCTGAGACAGATATTCAGACCGACGCCAGGGATGTAGGCTTGGGGGCGGTGCCCGTCCAAATACAGAACGGCTGCCAGCCGCGCCCTATCAAATGAAGAGAGAAACTATTCGGCCTCTGAAAAAGAGCTGCTTACCATATTATGAGCCTATAAGCTTCACCCGCATGTGCACGGCAGGCCGCTTAAGGATGTGACCGACCACCATTCGCTGTGTTGGCTCACAAATTTGTAGGACCCCTCTGGCCGTATTGGGCGATAAAGCACGCGCCTGCAGAAATTCGGCGTGACCATCGTTTACAAATCGGGAAGGAAACATTCGGACGACGACTGCCTGTCACGCGCCCCCGGACCGCCGTCACAAGACTACGACGAAGACGCCGCGTTCCTGATGGAAAGTGACCTAGCCGCCCAGCAGCGAGCCGGCCCCGAGTGGCGCGACATGATCGTGTACCTCGAAAAACGCAACGTCGCCGTGCTCAAGACATTTCAAGAGCAACTCCGCTGCATTCTGCCTGGAAACTTCGGTGCTATTTAGGAAGAACTTCGACCCCACGACGAGAACGAATACCTTCTCCTCGTTCCCACTTGCCTCAGCGACAAAATTTTCTAAGCGTGCCATGACGAACCAACATCAGGGCACCCTGGTATACGGCAAGCACGCTCGGCAAGATCAAGACGAGATAATACTGACCCCGCCTTATATCCCACGTTGCCCACTACGTTCGGAACTGCATGCCGTGACTTCCAGCGACCGAAAACGCCGGCGACAAGCCCCGCCGCGCTACTGCGCCCCATCGCCGTGCCATCGCGAACCTTCCAAAAGATCGGAATGGACGTTCTGGGCCCGTTCCCCACGTCATAAGCCGCGAGCAAAGGGATTGTCGTAGCGACAGACTACATTTCGCGCTACGCAGAGACCGCCGCTCTTCCCAGAGGGACGGCTCAAGAATTCCTAAAATTCATCATTCATCAAGTTGTGCTGCGATATGAAGCCCCTGAAGTCCTAATGACGAACTGCGGAACGGCGTTCAATGCAGAGATAATGCAAAACGTCCTACGCTACAGCAACACTTATCACCGAAAGACCACGCCGAACAGGCGAACAGACTAACGGAACGCCAGAACCAAACGATCGCGGATATGCTATGTACGTCGACGTTTACCATCAGACATGGGACGAAATATTGCCTTACGTCACGTTCGCGTAAATACAGCTATCCAGGAAACCACGCAGATGACTCCTTTCGAGCGTGTCTACGGTCAACAGCCGACGCCAATGGTACGAATCTACGATGCTACGAATATCTACGGACCGAGGCATCGCCAGTTCGCCCAAAATTTGTCTGACATTGTTTGCTTAATTTTATTTGCTGTTTTCATGCTGCGCTACAGGGGGGGAAAGCCTTGCATGCAGCCAATATATTTTCATTTGCCCATTGTTCAGTAGCTCATATCAGGAGCTCATATCAGCAGCTCACAAATTATACACAGTCTTGGATGGAAGTCGTTGCATAAGAGAAGAAAACTAGTAAGGTTAAAATTTCTACACAACATTTACAATAACAGAACCGGAATCGATAAAGATTTGTTTAAGACAGCCATGTATCCGCACGCAGAGACAATACACTAAAGATTAGAGAGTACCGATGCCGCATTATTGTATTCAAACATTTATTTTTTCCTAACGCTATTAGTGACTGGAATAAACTCCCAAATGAAGTGTTTCTTGCCACTAATTTTTCTGAAGCTATCGAGCATGCTGTATAATTTTTCCCTGATATTTTACTCATGTATCGCTGTTCAAATAAGTGGTTCATTGTTATTTGTCTCACGCTGACACATTTACGTACTGTATTTGGCTCGAAATTAACCCCCCTACAATAATGCCCTACGGGCCCTGTAGGAACCAGTAATAATTAAATAAATAAATTGTTTCTCTCAGTCCTATGGTGCATGCATGTGTCGCTAACCCCATTAGCTTACAAAATGTAGTGACTGCCTACTTTAGACATAAATACTGTACTTGGCCATGATATTTTGTGATTAGGCGCAATCGTTTAGGTACCAACAATGTTCATAAATAGCTTCAAGAATTCTCTAAACAGCGAGATTCCACCAGGTATCACCTGTTAGTTGACTTGCCGGCGTGAAACCGCGCATTTAAAGCATTTTCTTTCCATTACAGCACGATGTTATCAATGAACGCAAATTACAACCAGAGTTTCTTCTCTTGTTTGTTTGTTGCTTCCCCTCTATTTTCCTTGAGGAACACCATAATTTGCTCTAAAGTCTGTTCGGTTAGCGCCCTACTTTATTTCTATGGCCTGGAAAAACAGACCCGCCCCCCCTCTTCACGGGCCATGGTCGCCTCAGGAAATAGTTCTCTCGCGGATCGCTTATAATAACTTGTATCGCTTACAAACGCAAAAATCCCCAGATCCCCCCAACATAGAGGTGAAGGTAAATAATTTATCTTTGTAATTTACATAAACCTTCACTTGGTTACCTAACGCGTCGAGTTGGCAAGATAGGCCTGCGAGGTGTGATGAAGCGTGAATAAAGGAACAAAAACAGGATCATTTTAGAAAGTTGACACGAAGGCGACAGAGAACTGAGAAGGGTAATATAACTTGGCACCAGTCATTTCTGTTTCGGGGTTGACGTTGAAAGGACGTGCATTTATATTGCTCACCGCATCGCCTATTTTGCTTTCTCTATTGCTTGCGGGGGACGGCGATTATGCCTTTCGGGAGGTGCGTACTTTTTTTATTATGTGTAACTCTTCGTTTTCCGTCCATCAATCGAAACCCTCGCGTAAGAGAAACATTTAAAAACCCGCAAATGTTTACACGCGCCTCATCACTAATCTGGATGCTCGTGCGCCGTAGCAGTTGTTGCCGGGCGCAACAGGAGGTAATGCATAGGGGAAACTTGGCCCTTCATATCCGTTATAATTATCAACGGAAGAGAGTTGTCCGGCCCGCAGAGAAAACCGCGTAACATAGCATTCCCTACCGTCGCTTCCCATAAATTCTGTCATCAATCCCTCGAGCACTGCCAAGTTCATACAGGCGACCAAGCCACAACCTCCAATGACGTTATTTTAATTGGAGCACCGATCAAATGTATGTTTTTATTTTTATTCGTCTTGTGAACCAAGGTCCCGTTCGTTTCTCGCAAGCTACACACACGGTACAACCACGAAGACAATGTCCATCTCAGAGACGAGAAGGATGATGGGATGGAGTGGCGGAGATGGCGTAATATTTTGCTTTCAGGAGAAGCCTATACCGCAGCTGATATTTGTCCTGGGATAGCTCTATAATCTTCATGGACTCTGGCGTACAGTCTTTGACAAAATTCTCTAGGTCACGCCAAAGTTTTCTGGGTCACAAAAAATTCAAAGCAAAAGCTTGACGTTTGATTGAAACCAAAAAGTTTTATGACACTAAGAAAGAAAGGTATTTTATCCAGCTTTCTGGCATAACAAGTTTCAGCCACGCTCGAGAGATAATACTGTACATCGATTTTTTGCGGTTTATGCCCGTTTGGCAAGGCCTAAAAAATTTTGACAAAGACTGTACATATCATCTTATCAAACAACTGACCCGGCTGGTATTTCCTATTAACATTGTCCCATGCGTTCCATGGGTCACCCGATATAATTACGGTGTAGTGCCAGAATTAAAGCTTCGCGAACAGAACTCGCTTACGTGTTTTGCTAAAATTTCTGACGGTCTTCTTACGCATGGCACACTTTCGCGCTAGGCATAGACTAAACAATATAAAATCCTTTATTCAGAAAAAAAAATGTAAAAAAGCACACATTCTTTTTTTTCGACTTCATGCCAGAGACCAAGTATACGAAGTCATTTTGTCCACGTTGCATTGTCCACACACTACTCAAACTGGGATGGTCGAATGCTTGCTTTCTGTAGTAAATAATCGGTTGGAGATAAAACGTCTACTGTCTAGAGAATCATGACAACGGGGCAGATGCCCGCGACCAACAGTGGGCACAAAAGTCAGTTCATAGTTACCTCAAGGAAGCCAGAAAGCACATAGTCAAGTGTGTGACTCCAGTCGGAGGACGTGTCAGGTGCGGCGATCACACTGTGCAGGAAAAGGATCGAGATTCTTTGACCCCGAGCCTCCAATGAAAGTAGGTTAAAGATTCGTGTTTTGACTTCAGTTTACAGGCCTTCTTTAAGGCATGAGTGTAGGAAGAAAAATTCATTGCGGCTTGTGGGTTTCTTCGCTAATGAAAATAGCAATGTCAAACATACGTGCGGTTGCTCTTATGAGTGTCTAAAACCAGCAAACCATACTTATGAGGTTACAAGGAAAAGCGGCAATTTCCAGTGCAAATAAATTACCGGTGGGCTTAAAATTAAATCGCCTTCAAGCGCCACGAAAATGTTGTACCAGGTATTTTTCCCAGTACAATTGTGAGCATAAAATTCGTTTCGGCCTGAAAATGAGCCTCTAATGCATTTCTAACGCTGTTTAAACGCAATTTTTGGTACTAGTCACAGCGCTAGCTCTGCGTCAGATCTCAATACTCTTTCTTTTCTCGAATCTATTTGGTAATGATGATAACCCCGTTTTTTTATTCGCCTATGTCTAGATGGGACCGTCAGCGATGCTTACTCATCGTCGCTCTCTCCCTAGTACGGAATACGCACCTCATCGGCACCGCAAATGATGCGGGCTTATGTTAATAAAACCATTTTTCTTCGGCTTGCCTAGATAAATAACCCGCTCATTTGCCTACCTTCGCCGAAACGCTTGGCGCATAGCATTGGCGGGCATTCACGCGCGATAGGCTCTTCGGGTTTCCGCAGGCCGCAGCGCCAGCGTGTTTTGTTCATTCTGAGAGGCTGGGCTGTGGAAAGGAAGAATGGAAATGAAGTGGTTGCGGCCGTCCATCATGGGGACCGTAGAAGGTGTCGTTCCCCATCCTACTTTTCATCCTACTCCGCGCACCGGAATGCGAGGTCTGCAGTGAATCGATCTGCTCCGAACGGCATCTTCTTCCTTTTCCACGGCTTTTCGGGAGGTTCAGCGGCCGCACCATGCAAAGTGGCGTCGACGGAGGCGTGTATACTGAATGGGTTTATTGACCATTCTATTCGAACTCGGCTCATGTCCCGTACCGCTCCGTATTTTTCCTCCTTTCTTCCCCGCTGTGAATGCACTTGGGTTCAGTCCCCCTTCGGCGCACGCCGGAAGCTGGAATCTTGCACCGCCGTAAAAATTTCAATTGAAGAGTTTGTTATTTACGTTCAGGCCAGAAATGCAAAGGCGCTGAAGGGTGGCCAAGCGCCAAGCACTCGGAGTCATTGATCTCGTAAAGAACAAGAGGAAATTTTCACGCAAATGTATTAAAGTTCCCTCTGAAGCGATTAACGATGCTGTGAAAATATAAAAACTACACCATTTGGTGCCGTCGAGAGTGGTTCGCGAAATGCAGAACGAAAAACGAGAATGTTTATTGTGATCGGTATCCTAGACATGTTGATGGCTCCCTGTGTTATGCCTTGCGAGTAAAATAATTTAAGCTTCTTTATAACCCGCCGTCGGAATTGAAGCAGTTCAGTCTGACTTTATTGGACACTCTTTTTAATGCCTGTTTCAGCGACGTGATCTCGCGACGGAAGTAAACACGAGTTTAATATCTACCCGCCGCGGTGGCTCAGTGGCTAAGGCGTTGCGCTGCTGAGCACGAGGTCGCGGGTTCGATTCCCGGCCGCGGCGGCCGCTTTTCTGATGGTGGCGAAAAGCAAAAACGCCCGTGTGTACGAGATTTCGGCGCACGTTAAAGATCCCCAGGTGGTCAAAATTAATCCGGAGCCCTCCACTACGGCGCGCCTCATCGCCTACGTTGCGTCGGCGCGTTAAACCCCACAATCAATCAATCAATCAGTTTAATATCTGTTTACGTACGCTAAAACACTAAGAGCCATTTGAAGAGTGTAGGCGTTTTTTTTTTTCGTCATAAAACTAGAAAATCGTCGTGGCTTTCAAAAGTAGCCAAAAGGGCGTAATAATTCACCGCAAAACAAACACGCACAAAACGCCTATTCTGCATGTGTCGGTGCCGGAACTATGGAGATTCCAGCAACATATCAGGCATTTTCTCACGGAAAGAGCAACTGCAGTTCTTTTAAATACGTATCCTGAAACGTCGCTTTCACTAAGACATGGTTGACGGTATGTCCATATTAATTCCAAGGACACTAATTCTGCGCAGTATACTTTGACAGAGTTGTCAGTGGGAAAACCACTGCTTTCCTGACAATGCGCGCGTGGTCAGAAAAAATTAGAAGAACGTGGCAGAACAAAAACAAATCTATCTCCGGCAATATGAGTCCCGCCCGTGCTGGACTCAATGCTTACGCCTCAGATTGCTGGTTGAGTTCCATGTAATCTTGTGGCGCGTGCACGTGGCAGGAAGACGCGTATTTTTCTTCATGTCTAATAACTTTCCTGTTACTTTGTCCGTAGTTTATACGCGGTTTCTTTCTGATGAAAGTTGAAGGACCCTAAGTCATCACAATGTACACTGATAAAAATTAACGTACAATTGCTGGTATTCTATTTTTGTTTAAGGCACGCAGTAAACTTCAGGAGCAGGAAAATAAATAGTCGCGCTTTGTAGACTTTGCTGCAGTCGCAAAGAGCGTCGCCGAAGAAACAGGGCACAACTTGTTCGTATAGTTCCCCAAAAGCACGAGATATCTGAAAAAATACA
>NW_027526295.1:167289986-167304986 GCF_048455015.1 Haemaphysalis longicornis
CATATCTCAAAAAAATACATTTATCAAAGAATTTCAAAGCTGCATCTCGAGGGTAATTTACCCCAAATTATTCCCTACGTTACCGTTACCACGTCCACGCGTGAGTGACACATATCGTCATGGGAAATTGACCCTAAATGCGAGACATATATCTAACTATACTTATCCTACTTATCTGGACGGCAATTTGCCCTAAGCTAACACTCGCAAACGCACGCAATCCCACGTCTACGTTTTGGTTTTTATCTATTTAGTTTTGGACACTATGCCTGGGATACCCTTGGGGAATCATCATAACCGCATGGAGGATATTGTATGAGATTTTCTTCTTTACGACTCAATCCCATTCATTAATCTTACAGTAAGTCCAGCTCATTCGTTAAACATCTCCCTCACTTGTGAATTGTTTGCGTGAAAGCAGGAACATCCAGTGTTGACATTCGTTTTTCGCGTGATTTTATGGCTTTAACGCTGCAATAAATTCGTGTTTTTCTTTGCTCTAGAGGTAGTTTATTAGCCCGTAAATTTCAGTCGTCTTAAATAATGCCAACTCACTTCGGTATGCGAGTATGCACACATGCGCACGTACAGAAATATACATGCAGAATGCCGTACTATAGCCCTTGTCCCAACGGGAATAAAGTTCTGAATTTCTACGGGCTTAAGAAAAACCAGTGGGCGTAATTTTTACTTTTTTTTTCACTTTCAGCTTAGGCCGATCACGCTGCGCTTTTTGTGTGTAAGACAATTTCATTCATCTGATCAGCCGGGGAGTCAAAGTTGTTGCGTTGCGCGTCAAGTTCCAAGACTTTTTTTTAGGTCACCGGATGTTTCCACCAATTTCCTGTCTTCCAACTTTGAGTTCCGGAATTCGTGTGAACGACAGGGATGTCGTAGTTTATCTTTGTTGACGGAAGCCAGGAACTTCCTCGCAACTACCAAACACTGCCACTTACAGGCAAACACGGCCGAGGGCAATCTTTCAACTACAAAACAGCAAGTCAAGCGGAAGTAAAGTACTCTGGGACGGGGTCAAGCAAGTAATTGGCGCAAATTTACCAACTTTTAGAGACTTCTTTGCGATCTTCCTGCGTAAGTCCTTTTAAATTTAAAGGGGGGTTCACTAAGATTATACGTGAGGACCCGTTATCAAAATGTCCGTAGTATAAAAACATTATTCGCCACGGCTCCCTGTTAAACAGAAGCAGAAAGGTTGTCCCGGCTTGCTACAACCCCGTCCAACATACCAGAATAATGAAAAATAGAAGGAGCCCCATAAACACTCTGTGCTCAAGTGACACCGCAGATGGACTGCATCTAGATACGGAATGATTAGAGAAGTGAGTCCAGCAATGTTCGTGCACACCTACTGAAAAAACATTACTGTCATAACAATGACGGAGCATAAACATTGGAAACGTTTTTTAACCCCCTTCGTTTTTGGTATCGTACTAATGACAAGCTACGCTAATAGAGAGTTATAGCAGACCATTGTACCGGTCCCGGTGCGGTGTCCGGTACATGATCGGTGCACCTACGCATGCGCACAATCGGTTTCTCGGCCCCTGCGCACAGGCAGTGACACCGGACCGTGCACCGACCGGTTCTCCGCTTTGGTATTCCTCTCTAATGACAGTGTTACCGTTGTTAATTCGCCACAGAAAACGAAAAGGTCTCTTTTTATGTTGTAAAGTATAAATCTGTTAGCATTATCGGATTGTTTTTATGCTCGCTGTTTCCTTTATAATAACCATTCGCCAGATGTTCTAAGCCTATACAAATATAAACCGGCACGACTCGACCTTAGAGAACGGGGGCCTTCCTAATGTTGTTCAACGTGCGTTATGGGTACCACTCAGAGGACAAGCTATAAATTGGCCATGCAGGCAAAATACAAGTTTGCTTTATTCGATAGATTTCGTCTTTTATAGTGCCCCAAGCGCTTGACCGGCAGTAAATGATGCCGCATTCAAGGAGAAATTAATCAGTTTAGGTTAAAATTTTGATTCTCCCGCCAAATCGTGAGTTTTCGTGACGTCTGCAATGGAGTCGTAAGGAGGCGTATTCAAAGAAACTTCCACTGCACCATTCGGCTCTGCAGCCTTGCTTGCCGTTAGTCCTCCCAGATGGCGCTGCCCCACAGCCCCAGACTGTTCTCCGCTGTTCTCTTGTTTTTGACCGTGTTTGCACCTGGCTTGTTTTTGTTACGGTATAAAGTAATCGTGTTGTGAAACATGGGTACGCTTTACAAACAGGGTCACATAAGACAACATCGCTTACACCAATCAGCCAGTGTCGGGGAAGACAACTCGCGCGGTCTGCTGGGCAGCTAAAACAAGCGTAGTGCGCCAAGTACCAACAGCAGTGCGCATCAATACTTCTATGTTTACGTGCATTTTCGTAAATTTTATAGTTTACCGCAGCATTCTTACTACAGCAACATGGCTATGCATTATGTTTAAGTGCAAATGGCTCGTTGGGCAAGCTTATAAGCCCTGCCTAATTTGAGCTTGCTTTTGACGGCCTCAGCCAATTGCACAGCTGGGCATACCTCGGCAAAGTTGGTGCGGCTCACTCAAACTCACACAATTTTTTTTTTCGAATCACCACTCATTAAAATTGAGACTCAATGCTGAGCAGCACATCTGCGCTCACTCAAACTCAGACTCATCACACTGAGCGCAAAACTCAGAACTCACTCGGACTCAAAACTCAAAATATACTCAGAACTCAAAATGTACTCAAACTCAAAATGTACTGAAGCTCAAATTGTACTCGGTACTCAAAATGTACTCAGTACTCAAAATGCACTCAGTACTCAAAAAGTACTCAATCTCAAAATGTACTTAATACTCAGAATGTACTCAAAACTCAGATTGTACTCAAAGCCAAAATGTACTCACTACTCAAAATATACTAAAACACAAAATGTACTCAAAACTCGGAATGTACTCAAACTCAAAATTTACTCAGTACTCAAAATGTACTGAAAACTCAAAATGTACTGAAACTCAAAATGTACTCAAACTCAAAATGTACTCAAAACTCAAAATGGACTCAGAAATCACTCGGTCACAGACGTACTCAAACTCAGTAAGGCTCAACCTCACTCAAGCTCAAACTCACCATGCTTCACTAGCCTCGCGCTCACTCAAACTGAGTTTGAGTCCAAATGAGTCTGATTAAGTGGACTCATGAGTGAGTCCGCCGACCTCTGCAGCTGGGCATAGGACATTATAGGCTATGTTGCGGGAAATGAGCAACTAGGTCGCATGGCCATTCCCTTTTTTCCTAATTATATAGCTTATTTGAGTGAAGTGTGCGTAAAGAGTGGTGTCAGTATGATTCTAACGATGCAACCTTTCCAATGAACTAAACTTGTGTTTTGTCTGCATGTCCCCTTTAAGCTTTGTCGCTTAAAAAAGGATGAAGGGGTTTGTAACCGATAAGGAACCTATCAGTTGCGGAAACAATTGCTTTTATAGAAGAGAGAGAGAGAGAGAGAGAGAGAGAGAGAGAGAGAGAGAGAGAGAGAGAGAGAGAGAGAGAGAGAGAGAGAGAGAGAGAGAGAGAGAGACTTTTATTAATGCGGACTCATCACCTGCGCAGCGTCGGCACGTTAAGCCAAATAATCAATCAATAAATCAAGATGGCCTCCAAAGCTAACGTCACATCGCTGTTAAATGCAAAGAATAAAATAGTTTGTCCTTGTTAACTGCAACTTTGTTTCCAGAATATTTTTCGGAGAGATTCACAGTCATTCCGGACTGTTCTCAATTACTCTAAACCAATCTGTAGCGTGAATATCATTATCGTCAATCTTAACCTTCCTTCCGCAAGCAATCATCTCACCCCGCTTCCTGATGAGCGTTGTGGTCCGGTATAAACTAGCCGCATTAGCAATGCGAGCCATTACCACAACTGTCGTTAATCAAGTTTTAGACACCTCGTGCGTTTAAATACGAAGCATGGTCAATGTGTCGCACAAAGCGGCAGCTGTGGGAAAGGTCGTCACAGCCGAGAGGCGGTAAATGACCTGTGGCGAACGCGCCCATTACGCGGAACACCTCATCGTTAGCATAATTGAGAGGAAATTAGCTCGGGTGAGCGTAGTAGCGCAGTGACGTTATCACGACGGCACCTTGCATAAGTGTCCGGTAGTTAAATTGTGTCCTACGAACGTGGCCTGCAAGGTTTTAAGTGACATTAGCAAGATATCCTCCCAAGCATGCTTGAATGTGTATGCATATGAACAAAACAAAGTCGAGCCAATTGAAGGGAACTAATTCGGAAATACTTGAGTATGCATGTGGGAATTACTGCGCATGTGGCAGTGTGCTGTATAAATTGCAAAATATCGGCCTTCTATATGCACTCTACGAGTCCGCCGTATTTGTGTCTTATTGTTTCAATAAACCATTGCAAGTTTTCACTTTGTCCCAGCCCCATTGTCGTCAATTTTGTCGTAGTATAGCCAGCGCTATTCAAGATAATCTGGAAATGCTTTGAGTTCGAAGCCGTCTTCAGACGGACCTTGCGGAGACGCGAACATACTTACGTTAAAAAACGATGTTGTTGCCGCAATATTTCTAATCCCTTCCCGGTAAAACAGCACAGAACGCCGTTAGATTTTAACGCTGTAAGAAGTATTGCAGCAGTTGCCAACAACTTCCGATGACCATTACCGTCTCCGCCCCCCCCCCCGCCCCCCCCCCCCCCCCCCCTGAAGTTGTTTTGTCATAGTGATGCGGTGATTATCCTATAAATATAAAGGGTCTTAAAAATGACAATGCTTCTCAGACGCCGGTACTATAGGCGAATGCGATGGTCATGGATCCCGGTGAGATGAGGTACATCAGCTACAATGATGAATTCACAGTTGAGGCAGCCCAGGAAAGGAATTTTCGCGACGCAATATTGACAAACTGCGGGTAATTTCAAATTATTTTTTTGAGACAGACAGCACATGAAAGCGTTTATTTCTTAGCGTTATTTCTACTCCATGCTGCAAACAACGTTTAGCAGAGTATCTTCGCATTGTGAGACTGATTGGTGAACAGGGGATCTATTCGCTGCATTTTACTGCGAAGCAATATACCCGTATACCTCTAACCAGCCAAGGATATTTTAGTGTCCGCGTCAGCAGAAAACTCCCAGGATACTGCCGGCTACACTAAGAAACACTGGCTGCTGCTGACATCCAGGCTACACAAACAGACTACTGGCACCGCCAGGGATCGAACGTGGGCCGGCGAAGAGAAGAGTAGCGAGAGTCCGTCGGCTTGCTCAGTTGGCTACGCCCTCACGTGGAGATGGGGAGGGACAATTGTATTCAGCGTCTGAGAGGGGGAGGGCGCTGATTGGAGGCAACACATGATACAAGAGTGAGGTGAGGCAGATAGCGCGTGCCGCCCTCACCCTAACCCTTCGAAATACGCTCCTCTCCATTTTGTTTCTGCCTACACATGGCGCTTTTTACCTTTTTCTGTCCACCCCCTTTCCTTTCGTCCCCCTACTAGACTCAGTCTTGATTGAGGTGTCCTCAACCCGAGAGGCAGTTATCGGCTGAGTCAACTTTAGTTTCTCTTCTAATAAAGCAACTCTCTCTCTCTCTCTCTCTCTCTCTCTCTCTCTCAGGCTAGAGCGACGGCCACGGCCGTTCTCACTGGGGCGTTCGGGACGCCGCGCCGGCAAATTTCAGGTAACGGCCTGCAGTCTCTGGTTTAACTCTTTGTAGGGCCACGTGTGTGGACTCAAGTGACGCCGCATGGGTAATCGTTGTGGGTGTGGTTTACAGCTTCCCAGTACCAACCACCTTCACAGCGTGGATTGGAGCCATTTTTTGTACTAGGGATTTATTGGCAAAATGTTGTCCTATACCAGGTGTGGCACCAAGACAAGTGTTCTTGGCGTTCGACTTCTGGCGCTTAGAGGATTTCTGGTGCTGGTGTATAGTTAGTCCATATCACCAACTGCGTATTCTCATTTAGTGATGCGAAGTATTCTTCTGCTATCTCCACCGCTACGAGCTTTCTGGTCATTCTCTCCTCGTAACAAAAGATGGAGCTGAACCCGCGACATGCGTACACAGAGCGGCATGCTATATAGGCATCCTCCTCATCCGTATCAAGGCTGTGAAGAAGTAACCCACAACAGGCGCCGAAGTAAAGCTCCGCAGTCACGCTGACGTCAACGATTGTATCGTAAACCGTTTGCGGAATCGGCATGTCTCGATACTAACAATGAACCTTGAAGACTACGACAACATCGTAACAACGTACGAGTAAAAGTCTCACTCAAAGTTTCCAAAGTAGTTGCAATTTAGAAGAAAAATAACAGCGCTGTTCACCACGGCACGGCGACCAACGACAACGCTGAGAGTACGGATGAATAAAGTTTACTCAATGCAAAAAAAAAAAAAAGAAAGTTGCGTCGTGAGTCTCATACACAATGCTTTTGGCTGGCGTAGACAACCACCATAGTAATTTCTGCAACATTTCAACATCTATACAACATATACCCCGCACCTCCACCAAATGATACAGGGTAAAGCTGTGTTTATAGTGGTGTATTTACGATGCACATTCAGAGGCTAGTTATAAGAAACCACGATGGACGAGAGCACCGCGCAAGCCAGGGAGCGAACGCGCTTCACCGTCAGCGTCCTCTTCATCTCTCTTCTTGATGATGATACCCGCTAGCACAGTACATGAATACCGTCCTATTTGTGGGGAATCTAATTAATGCCCCGTAACAATATTATTGTTAAAAACTTTAATATTCTTTAAACAGGCTCACTACTTAAAAGGTTCATTATTGTTCGGCTACGGGCACAGGAGCTGCGTTGTTGTGCATTTTAGCAGTCTTGTTTTTTGCCCGGGTGAGCGAACATCTGTCTCCAGCTGTAAATGCCATTTCCTGCGTTTCAAAGCTTTTTAACTGCCGTTTCTGTGTTGTGGTCAACGCCTCCTCT
The DNA here is from genome assembly GCF_048455015.1 of Haemaphysalis longicornis. Taxonomy (NCBI): domain Eukaryota; kingdom Metazoa; phylum Arthropoda; class Arachnida; order Ixodida; family Ixodidae; genus Haemaphysalis; species Haemaphysalis longicornis. The sequence continues at coordinate 167,296,960 of NW_027526295.1, forward strand.
TGCTCTGGCGGCCTCGATTCCGGATTATGGCCACCATGCTTCTAAACCAACAGCATCCTAGGCAGAGAGAGAAAGTGAGAGAGAGCTATTTTTTAGAAGAAAGAGAGAGAGAAATAAACGTTTAATAAAAACGAGCAAATTTGGTGCTAGATGGCAGGGGCACCAGCCCTGTGGGGGGCAACCTTAGTCCGGGATGCCCTGGTCCTGGCTGGCTGCCCGGGCTCTAGCGACGACTTCTTGTTGCGCCGCAAGGTCCGAGCTGGTCAGCCGGAAGAAAGCTGAGAGGTCTCCTGGCATGTATTAGCCTACATACTACTCTGCGGGGATGGGGCGAAGTTAATGAATGTCCTAAACGAAGCAGGACGACAAGCAGACAAATTTAATCCTAAGCCTTCTCCTACAGAGCCCCTCGAGGTCAAGCCTTCGTTGCTGCATATGCAATTGCATCTTCTTTTCAATTTACAAGTTAGCTTCAGTGACCTTTTACTATTTCTTCTTATTGCTTTTCACCTTTTTATATAAGTGAAAGAAGCGGTTTTTATTTTCTTTCATTTGCGAATCCGCCTTTCTGTAATACCACGTTTGGTGCAATCCGTGAATTTCAATATCCACACACTGACACAGCTTAAAGCTTGATGGATTTAAGCTGAGAAACGCCTCGTTTCCTGGCCGCACAGTGCTGGTCGCCACTGGTAGAACCACAGAACCCGCGAAATAGTTTTCCTTTTCGTCGTCCTTGGAAAAACCGCTATCGATCCAAAGAAAGCCGAGCCAATAAAGGAGACGACGCCGTGTACACGCTTCGGCCGCCTGTTTTCCGCGGTTTTACGGCACCTAATGAGTTACGACCTCGTGTCATCGTGGCTCACGGCTGGAGCGGTGGAAGACGACAAAGACCCGGATACAGCGCTCGTTATGCACTGCTCTCCTGGCCGCGTGCAGGTACTCACCGCGGGATCGATATCTTGTCAAGTACCCTGGAAAGCAATAACGCGTCTTTCGTACACACAGCGTTTATGGTTACGAAGCAGGCTCCATTACGTCATTAGTCGGTGGCTATAGTTACCGCAATAGCTACGGCTGGAATTACGACTTTCGGTGATCCAAAGGATAAACGAACCATGAGGAGTACCCGTGTTCTTTCTCCAGCTCCTCTGAGCTGCACTCTTTTACTTGCTAGTGGAAGCTTCTTTCGGGCTACCGACTGGCATTAGATCAGGCATCTCGACTCCAGCACTGGCAAAACACTCGAAATAATTAAAGCGGGAACTGCGCAGCCCACTGCTCGGGGTTGTCTTAAACATTTACTATAGTTTTCCTCATGCGAGAATACCAGAAATTTCCTGCACACACGCAGGAATTTATATTCCTTGTGTGTTCGGTAATAAATTTCGTCGTACATTTTGTACCCTACTGTTACGTTAAAGAACAAAAAGCCCTATGCACACGCTTATGTGTGCGTGCATCCATGTGTGTGCGTGCGCGTACGCGTATGTGTGCGTGTGTGCGTCAACGCTTCGCTGAAAAGTAGTCGGTGAAATGGAGAGGAGAAAATTAGTCATAAGCGGTGTTTTGATAGAAGTGATACCTACTTAAACACATAGCTGATGTTGCGACCGTGAGTAAGCAAGTTCGGTATATTAAAGTGATCGCGACGAGAAATATTCCTTATAAGCGACATTTCTATACAAATGGTGCCACTTAAAGTAGAGTTATACGCTGGAAGAGCACCAGCACGACACCGCGAACGCGGTGGACGCGTCTGCACGTGCGTATTACCGCTTTCGAACATGCGTATTACCGCTTTTGTCGCGATTGTGCCGGTCTAATATCCACGTATAGCGTATGCCGAGAACGATTCTGCGATCTGTAGTAACCTTGTGAAGTTTAGCAGGAGTCTTCTGGAGTGCACCAGATCACTTCTGACGTCTTTATTAATGCATTAGAGAATACAGACGCTTCCGAATCATACTTCACAACAATTGCGTATTCACGTCAAAAATTTCACTTTGTAAATCCAGGTTTCCCGCAGACATTTGAGGGAATGCCTAGCCCCCGCCTTTGCCGGTCTCGTTCAGCTACCTTTCAGCTCATGATCAATAATTTCTGCAGAAGACCCCCCCCCCCCCCCCCCCTCCCCGAAGGTAAGCACGTTATCAGCAGCTGGCTGACCACGCGTTCAAGGCGCGGTTGTGAGCTTGCAGTCTTCAGTAACTCACGCGGGCTTCTCCTGGGAGGCTGAAAAGATGCATGTTGCTTTGCATTTATTTTTGTTTTATTTCTGAGGTGCGTCCGCTTTGATCTTCTACCGCCACCTGAGGAGAAAGAGTTACACACTCCCTTCTAAGTGGACCCAAATAATGTTTCTCTCTCTCAGTAAAGTTTGTTGTTGGGCTAGTTGGTTTTTTCATACTTCCAGACGCAAAACTGCGCATACAGACAGGACATGGAAAAGAATGGACAGGACGACCGCAGGTCATGTCTCCCCTCGTCCTGTCTCTTCCTTTCCCTGTCCCGTCCGTATGCGCAGTTTTACGTCTAAGTTTCTCCTTTCCTCCCTCCCTTTCTCTACGACGCATGTAGCACTTCGTTCCTCCTCCCCCGTTCCACCCCACGCACCTCCCGCGCACCTCCCCCCCAACTCTGGGCGCACTTCTCGGATGCTCGCTTCTCTCTCCCAGCTCGGCGGCTTCCGCCCTGATATTGTTGACTAAGTGTTGGCCCAATTGGTTTGCCATCTTGGTATTTTTAAAAACAGCGCACGCGTGCAACGCATTTGCAAGTTAATATCACCAACCTCACTCACGCTTGCGGGTAAAAATGAAGCGCTCTGGAGGCGTTGGCGTCACCAGAAAAAATTGCAAGCGCCAAATCGGTTCGCCAACGCACTACGAAGTGCCTCGCCGCAGTTCCCACTACTTTCCCCGAAAATCTTCGTTGGAAACCTCCTCGTCACCTAAGAAATTCCCTATTTTCACTACGAAACCTTCCACTCTCAGTTTCGCTCCTACAAATTACTTACCTCAGAGGCCAAGCATTTATGTTGCGTTTACTGGTCGTGTGACGCACTGCTGTTTCTGCCTTCACAATTGAGAGGTTCATCTAGTCAGCGCCTGATTATCCCCTCGGGCGTCGTGTGGGCCAATACACTATGGGAAAGCTGACCGGGTTTTCTCCAAAAAAGTGCACTGGGGCCGTTGAGCAGCCGAGGAGAAAAAGGGCAAGTGTGTGGACTTTCTAACTAAGGCGGTTTACTCCTCGTTTCCCTTCCATGCCAGTCTTTGAGCCTTTGTCTGCGAAATATTCATACAAAGCGGAGTTCTGCGTCACTGCATAGTGAACGACCCGACGTGCGTCCCCTTTTGCGCCACGGATGTTAAAAGCAAAATACCTGAATGGTCAGTTCTGGCTATCGAACTTGCGCCCTATTATTGTCGAAGCGGAAACATAACTACGGATCCGCGATTACACGAGGGATAGAGACTGCGAGCCCGCTAATCACCGGCCACGAGGTCACTCAGTAGTATACAGGCTCGGGCGCATCGTTTATCCCCCGGCCCACGAATGCTTATCGGAAGCCCAGGAGCGTACACTTGGGTTTCGGGAAACAAATACGTTTTCTTAACTGACTAAGTTGCACTTAATATATCCGGCCCAATACTCCGCTCTGCGTCAGTTTTGCACCGACCCCGACACCCGCTACCAATATGGTGTGGGAGTATCAAGAAAAAGAAAATAATATGGAGAGAATTCCTCATCCGCATCATCAGCAGTGGGTGAGCATGCTGTCCAGTTCCAGTCCGGACTACCAGCTTCGGTTGGTGGAAAGGACCGCCGCGGCTGGCACCACGAACTCTCTCCTGAAATTAGGACACCGCTTTGTTAATTACTGTTAATAAGTAAGTTTACTCTCTCTCTCCTTATTCCACTGCTTCACTGGAGGTAAGCCTGCACTGTTTTATGCGCAATTGCTATAGACATTTTTAAAAACTCTGCGTTACGTCATACTATCTCATCCCACTTCGAATATGTTTCCTTGCCTGCAAACGATGCTTTCCATTGATTACAGCGGAAAGTAGAAAGCGAAACATTGCACTGTGTACATTTGGAATGTCTCTGGTTTGCGGAAAACTGGCCCCGGAGACGGCAACTGCACAAGCGCCGTGGTGTGTTCTGGCCGGTTGATATAGGGAAATGAATGGCACGCTATGTGCTCGGCACATCCAAATGTCAATGTTGGCGTTGCAGCGTTCTAACTTGGTGCTGCAACGTTCGCCTACATTGGGCGCTTCTGCTTTGATGAAATGACGACATGTGTTCAAATAGATGATATCTGCACAGTGCAATTTTTTTGTCATTTGTTTCCGCCAAGACTTCCTTTAGCTTGACGGCGTACTCGTTCTCTTGCTCCCTGGATTTCTACGTAGGAGGCCTACATTCGCATTTCATGCACTCCACCTTTTTCTCAGAAAAAATACAATTTTTTTGGTCGTCCGTTAGCTCCTTAGCATTGTACAAGTATTAACTTTGTCTCGAGGGAAATCAAAGGAGAGACAGGTAAACTAACAGGCTAACGATGCTCGCTTCACTATCCTGCGATGCGGAAGAGGCATAGAAAGAGGAGACGGGAGAAAATACAAAGAAACCACAAGTCTGCATTCCCGAATTTGTCCGCACAGCGGTGGCTTCTAAAGCCCGTGATACACACCACTACTTATTCAGAAATCAAGCACTACTGCAAATACCTCACATCATGACGTGCATGAGTGGTTTCCTAATATTTTGAGCTCTTTGAACGAGAAGTAACTCAGTAGGCCGACGACATCGAATAGGCGATGTTGTTGGCTCTGCCGGGAAGCATTCTCAAGAGTTTCATTAGAATAACAGGTTTCACAGGAGCCAATGTTCGTGATCCTCATTACAAAATGGCTGAAATTTGTAAAAATCAGTCCAATCCCAACCAAAAGCGCCACATTTGCAACGGGCAAGAAACCCTGTACGCAAGCGCGCCTATAACTTCGTAGCTCTAGACTTCAATAAAGCTCCCCTTACGGCCGCCACCGTGCGTAGTACGCTCCATACAACATAGTTTCTTCAGATCGCGTTAGCCCAAACATCAGTTTCTGTTGGGGCGAGGAATCGATGTAACCAAGAATTTTACTTTGATGGGGCTCGAGGTTTCACGCCTCTGAAGTTAAGTCAAGAGAAAATGGGCAGAGTGTCCTTAAGTCCACCACCGGGCGCAGTACGCTCGATACAACGTTATTTCTTGGGATCGCATTAGCCCAAATATCAGCTTCTCTTGGGGCGAGTAATCGATGTAATCAACGCGTTTACTTTGTAGGGGATCGGTGTATCACGCCTCTGAAGTTAAGTCAAGAGAAAATGCGCAGAGTGTCCTTAATAAGGCGTCCCACCGGGAACGTGCTACGCTTACATTTTGGTGCTCTATCACAGGCAGAGTGAAGAGCGTGGTCGACTCGGTAGTTCCCGATGAGCTCTCAGTGACACGGGAGCCATTGAAAGACCGCGTCATGACTCTTGTCGACAGTATACTTACGAAGCTCCCGTATCTCTTTTACCCTGTTATGTATGTGGCGAAGAGTTAATCGATCGCGCGGACTGTAGTTCTCCCTTTCTTCTGAAAAAAAATTTTGACCATTCTCGAGAATTTGCGCCAACCTATTGAAGAGAGCCGCGCATAGCATTTTTATGGTTCAGTGTAGGCTGCTAAACATGAAAACGCATCCAGAGAAAATAAAGAAAAATGTATAAGAGAATCATTTTCTTGTTCAACGCATCAACAATCCCTGTTTACGAAGAAAGGGTGACTAACACTCACCCTATCGGCTATATCCATGTTTTGCAATAAAAATCGATAACCCTTCTCCCAACGGGAATACTCCAGGGAGGTGCTCTACATCCCACCATTTTGGCGCAGCGCGCTTTTTCGTCGGCACATCTCTGTTAACGAATAAAGACAAAAATTCTGTCGACGTGTCTTTTTCCTTTATTAAGCCTTGAACCGAGAACGACGACGCGGGGCTTTGTTCCGTGTTGTGATAACGGCATTCTTTTGTTGCGCGACGTGGACTACCACCTCACTTGTATCAAACAAAATAAGACCTTAATAGGAACAAAACTGTTCCGTAGCAAAGTGCCGTAAACAAAGAAATAGAGAAGGCTTTGTTATCAGAGGCGCGGCGGTAATGAAAGGGCGCATCCAGTATCCCTGCACTGGTGACTTCAAAGAGAAAATGATTTAAATGGGAGTTAGAGTGAAGCAAAGGAACGCGTGGTGCGTCCCCTTTGTGTCTGAAGTTCACCGAAAATTGTTGAATTTGTAATGCGCTGTGGAAGCATCTTCGAATTTCCTGCAACCCATCATTTCGGAATTTCGACCACACTTCCAGTACGAGATATTCGGGACAGCATTTCTTCTGATCGCTGTTGGTCGCTCTTAATTTATTTACTAATGTTTCTTGCGGTTTCACAGTACTTCGGAAGCCTGCATATTTTGCATAGATTGTATAGCGCAAATAACAAAAAAAAACCTACTATTTGGAGATCAAACACCCTTTTTTTAAAATTATGTAATTTCCTTTTCAAACAGCTCTGCCTTTTATATGAAAACGAGGCCCAGGCATCTTGATAATGTTGAATTGTTAACTCCCACGGGTGAACAAAATTTCGGATTGCGCTTTCTTCTCCCAACTGCTTTGCCTCTTAGCGAGGGATGTGTGAGCGTATCTGTGAGCTCCGCCGAAGTATGGCTGCAAATATGCGAAAGACGTTTGCAAGCGGTGTTTCCAGAACGACTCTTTCGCACGCGTCTGCTCAAAGGACGCAAAGCTCACATTAGCTCAGCTGAGAGTAGAGTACTCGGGTGGAGGGATCGTTAAATCTCCTCGTTAGAAAGAGTAAGCCTGTTTGGGTTGATCAGAGTATTTCACAGCGTACCGAATCTCAGGGCTCTGTGTGGGCATGTTCAAAGGAGGGCAGCGTTCGCTATGAAAGTAAATGCACACCTTAACTTTGACTAGGGGCATCTTTTATTCCAATTAAAGTTTTCCCGCTTACGAAACATTAAAAAAGCCGCGATGAAATATATCTCAGAGTCGCAGATAGAACTAGAGGGGCAACTGTTCTCCGCCGTTTTGTGCACCGCTATTTATTCCCTAATCATCGAGGCCGCGACTTCCGCTGAAATTCTCACCAACAATTACGCGCCTATTCGGAACAACTCGTCTTACGTAAACTTTGGGATAATCGCAAGCACTGTCTCCAGGTCAGCTGCTAGTTTTGATCTCTACGTTCGTGTGCGCTAAACGAGCGCGCAAGCATTATAATGAGTTAATTAGGACTATAACTAAACCTAACTCACAACTACTTACGATAAAAGTCGAACGTAATTGCTCAGAAAATGGGCAAAGGAAAGAAAAGTATTTATTGAGCATTCTAGGACTGGTTTCCGTCGTGTGAGCCAGAGTGATCGAGCCTAAACGTTAAACGCGTGAGCTGAGCATTTAATAATACAGGTCAAACCCGAAATGAATTAATGTTTTACCGGCGGGTTAGTGTGCTCATGTCCAGATGCCAAAGAAGAAAAGGAAAGAAGGATTGCAATCTATTTATTGCCTATATTCTTAAAACGTCCTGACCTATCCTCGCACACTGCAATAATGACGGGCAAATTGTGTGTGCCTTTAACGAAGAAATTGGGAAGAAGTCGCAATGTTTTGCGAACATGGGCTGCAAGAACCCAAGAAAAAGGGTGGGGCGATACTGCAGTAATAAACCCTGAAGGCGGACAGGACAGAGAGCCTGCGTTCTTGACAGCGATAGAGAGCCGCAGCGAGTCAGCATATGCGTGTACTGCAAACAATAATTTTTACAAACCCACAAACCGACCCTGAGCAAGAACCCTCTAAAAGCTCAGTCTAGATGCATAATGCCTGGCGTGTTGCGGGGCACTCTGTTTTGCACCGGGGAAGCATAAAGAAGAAACTGAGTAAGCACTTATGACC